>NC_056733.1:1272429843-1272445735 GCF_019279795.1 Protopterus annectens | reverse complement strand
CCATGAATCTTATAGAAGAATTAGTAAGTGAGGTTTCTATTAAGAGATCAAACGGTTTTTACACACCATTAATACATAATGACCGGTTGATGTTACCTGAAAACATTGAAAGTGGACCAGAGAAAAACGTGGACTGCTGTAGGGACCCCAGCACAGAAGAGGTTTCCAATAGGTACCCCCTGAGTTTCATAACCACCTTCAGTCTGGACTCAAGACAAATTTCAGAGATTATTAGAAAGAATTGATACTTTATCACCACTAATTCCTTATTAGTTGAGAAACTAGGGGCAAAACCAAAAATAGTATACAGAAGGGGTAGGAACCTTAAAGAGCTACTGCAAAGAAACCAAGGTAGTGACTCTTTTAATAGAACAAAGGGTTGCTTTAGGTGTGGAGCATGCAATTGGTGTAACGTTATACGTACAGGCAACTCTGTAACTATCCGCCAGAAAAAATATGAAATTACCAGTAAGATCAATTGTGAGACAAAATCCATTATTTATGTGGCCTTTTGTGTTTGTTGCCCAGCTTTCTACGTTGGGAAAACCGACAGAAAGTTTAGAGAACGGGTATACCAACACTGTTACGCCATAAAAAATAGGAAAACTGAAAATGCATTAGCGAAACATGTAGAAAACTATCCAGGTCACAATTTTGTATTCATGGGAATAGATTGTATTCCAAACTCAATTAGAGGTGGGCCAATTTCCCTTTTATTAGAGATTTGTGAGCTAGAATGGCAACTCAAGGTTGATGCTTTTAACTTTCCAGGACTGAATGAGAGCTGTAATATTGCTCCTGTCTTAAAGTATAGAGCTTACTTAAGATAATTTGTTTTTATATTGCACCTCTCTTACTTACATTTCCGGTCCTTTCATGTTTAAGGTTTTTTAAAATTTGTTTTTTAAAATTTGTTGTTATATACATATATATATATATTTTAAAAACCTGCAGGCATATATATATATATATATATATATTATGCTTTACTTATGCCTTAATAGTGGGAGTGTATAATAAAATTATTATTGATTAACATGGTCAATAAATTTATTCATTTGCATTCCAAAAAGAATGCCCCTTAACTAAGTAAATTCATCATAACAATAAATCCCTTGGGATTTAATGCATATATTTTTTAGGATATTCTTTTACTTATTTTATCATACAACAAAAGGTATTTTCTTGTTTACTGTATTTTATTTTTGTATTGTTTCTGAAGGGGATTGTGTACTTTTAAAAGGCATTTCCTTTTTAAAAAATGTATTACTATTAATGAGCAGGAAGTGATGTACTTGATTGTATTTTTTAATTGATTCTTAATTGATTGTAAGCACTTAAATAAGGACCAAAAAGGTTTGTGGCTTTTTTGGTTCCTTTACCTCTGAAGAAGCTACTCAACTGTAGTAGCGAAAACGCTGCTCTTATTGTGTTCAATAAACTTGCGTTAAGGTCTGTGTGGCTTTGTGGATTCGTCAGCACTCCTTTTTGTGTGCTTCGGATGGGAAATAGGAAATTCACCCCAGGGATCACTTCTGTGGCTCTGCTCGACATGGGCACAGGAAAATAATTTTCTTGGGTGGCGAAAGCCAGGGTACATTTTTGGCTAGGCTTATATAGGCCCTAGGGCTAATAGCCTAGTACCTACCTATGAACCTATGAACCTTTATATATATATTTACATATATATATATATATATATATATATATATATATATATATATATATATATATATATATATATATATATATATATATATATATATATATATATATATACACACACACACACACACACACACACACATATATATATCTATATATATATATATATATATATATATATATATATATATATATATATATATATATATATATATATATATATATATATATATATATATATACATATACACACACACACACACATACATACATACATACATACATACATGCCTATAGACAGCATCTGAAGTGGTCATGTCTGTGTATAACATGGACCATAGCAATCACACATTCCACCCCCCCAAACAATATAAACATAACATATGAAGAATATATGCCAATATACTATTACAAATATGTTCTATGGACACAGTCACCAACACAACTGCAATGACTACAAATATCCTTGACAGAATTGCACAGACAGCTTTCATTTTGCAAATCTTTATTACATTCCGATGTATTGCCAAAAGGATTCAAGGACTAACAGTACCTGTATGCTATACAGGAAGCATGTAATAGTGCCTTAATGAATCAGCCAGCAATTACCATAGTATTAGTCCACTAAGGGATAGGTGTTCACATAGGGAATTAACACCCACACACATATAGATGTTGTATGAAAGGGGTTCCTACACACCTGCATGTGCTATGTACACCCACCAACATCTACCCCACAACCAAAATAATTACATCAGTACATACTGTCATACCATAACCAATTATGCAACTACTGTGCAACATCTGCTGAAACCTTAACATACCTGGACACAGACACACTAACATGCCCCTATGTGAAATAGTTACTGTTATACAATTGAACAGCTGCTGATGTAACAGGGTTTGTATGAACTAATCCCATTTCAAAGGGTTTAAAGGTTCGTACACCAGGAAGTTTTAGCGAATACTGATTATTAGCACAGTATGATACACAGTAACACCAAACTAAATATGTCTGGTAGGCACACTTTAAACCCCCTAACATTATATGCATAGCTATGTAGCCTTGAGCTGGTAAAACAACCTGGCCAGACTGAAACATATGCAGAAGTATTAGGTACAGACAAACCCTGCACAAGTAGCAATGTTCAGATATATGACAGCAGTACTCACATTTAGACCAACTCCTCTAGGCATTACACACAATATATCACTGTTCGTCTCCATACAGCTGTTGCAATAGATTCCAAACAAAACTTCCACGCTGTCTTCCTCACAAGGAAGGCAAAAGGACAACACCCAACTGGAGTACTCGATTATACTCCACTGTAGCCATGGTATTGGCTAAGGCAGTAGCACAGCAGCTGATGTGCATGTAATTAGCTACTTAGCAATGCCAATTGGTCCTCGGGATAGCACATGTTACTGATCTGTAACTATAAAAGGTTGCCTTATCACACATTCAGTCCATCTGTATCTACCTGTAGGACAGTACAAAACACTGAAAGATGAACTGAAAACGAGTATTACACCAGTTAATAACACCTCCGATTACTAAGACGGTATGTATAACATGTAGTATGTCTGTGTATGTAGTATCTGTACTGTAAGAATATAGTGGAAATAGCTATCTTGTAGTGATGTATTGTTGAACAGTAGTAATGCTTGTAGTATTCTATGTGTGTACTGCTGTAGGTCACACGGCACACTCCACATATACCACAAGGGATGACATGGGCTTGGAACCCACCAATTCGCTTCCAGCCACTGTCAGTGTCAGGATTGGTCCAACAAGTATGTGCTATAACAGGGGATAGTATATGTCGATATACTGTAACAGTCGACATATGTATGGGTGTATAAGTAAGATGAACATGTTAAAGGTGGGCTTACCATGCAATTATGGTGTGCATTGTGGGATATTGTGCCAATAACTGTGTAATGTACAGTATTCTAGGCAGATCTGTATTCTATTCTACATAGCAGTTCTGTTATGTTATGCAAACATTAGTTATGTCTATTGGCAATTACAATATTCACTAACAGGATACATATCATTAGTATTCATCTCACAGGTTAGTAGCATGATAGCAAAGATAATTGGAGGAGCCAGGTAACTATCCATGCACATAACACATGTAATATCCACCTCTCTACTATCATTTGCAAGCAATAACAGCTGTGCATGTGTACATGTTATGCAAATGTGTAGTGACCCTTGTTACAGGGCCAAATGGCTATGTGCACACCTACATAAGAGTGGATATTGAGAGTACAGACACACTGGTTGAACTACCAGATTTGTGTAGCCCAACCTCTCATTGCCAACCTAACAGCCACCTGCACATACTGTATGTACGGTAGTGCATAGCACTGGTAATGAAACAGGTTGCATATCATCATTAACTCCAGTGTAACATCTGCAGTAGGAGTGTATGATGTAGGAGACAGCTGCCCATGTGTAACAGCCGCATCATAGGTGATGGCTCACACTATCCGATTTTATCCTGATCATGTTGATAGTGGCATCAGAACCTATTGATACATGACTCTGTTTGGAGAGTGGGTGTCTGTGCCCAACAGAGCTCATGGTCCTGATGGATATGTGAGTATATACCCAGAGAAGGAAACAGACCTGTAGACCCTTGCTTCATCTGTAATCAACTAACAGGATGTGATGTGCTCCTCAGAGGAGGATTGCTGCTAAAGGTAGCTACAATGTGTCCGTAATAGCCAGTGTTGTCACGTCCATAATACAAATATTTACATGTGAGCATCACTGTCTAAAACATCTTCATAGGCAATACGTAAACTAAATACGGTACTTGGTACTTGTAGTACTGACTGCTCATACAGGCATGTCCACTAGTCAGCTACTGGTGTTTCCTAATGCCAGCTTTGTGTATGTGGCCATCCTGGGGGAATGTAATCTCTATGCCATGTACACTGCCATACCCACCTAACACCGCGCCCCACACATTGTTTGGGATGCAGCTACAGGGGTAAGCTGGAAGGCAGCCCAGTTTACAGCCATGACTGGACTGGACAGTCATGAGGTGTAGGTTAACACATGCAGCTCATCAACACAACCAACATATACCCTTACGTGAATACAGTACGGACACCCACACACACTACCCGAAATCATACACATTCACAGACGTGTCTAAGTATCTGGCCAAACAAGTGATCCCCCCCCAAGCAGGATGAGACAGACACTGAAATACACAAATTGTATGACATAGTTTGCATAATTGTGCCAATCCTCTGAACACATGACTGGAAACATGCCCAACAGTACTCATTTGTGAATGCAAACTCTAGCACTATGGTGCACACCGACCTATACGAGGGCATACATACTGTCAGCTGCCTGTCTGCCATGATTAGCCACAAACTCATACACTCAGACCACCTTTTAAACTATACACATGGCTCTGGCATATTCCATGTTGTTGTGCAGGACCTGTGATGCAGTAGCCTGGACTGCATGAAAACACATGTAGGAACTGTCAGGTCTTGTAGCCCATGCAGGTATGTCCCAAGGCCTAGGTAGCATTCTGCTATTGGCCAAAATGATACTGCAGTACAGGGACAAAAGGATTGTATTCCACAATTGTCTACTGTAGTGGTGCATGTCACAGGGTATCCAGTATCTATCATCCAGGGATAACATGGTTGACAGACCATGATGCTTTGCCAGACAGGGCCTGCACCTGTCACCCCTGGGAATCTGGATACTGCCTAGGGCTCATGCTTCCCCTGTAGTGCTTTCATCATGCACGGTTCAAGTGAGGGTCCCATGCTGTTACAGGGACAGCCAAGCAATAAACTGTGGGTCTTGCTACACAATGATACATGTCAGAAACACTATACAAACACACATATGTCAATCCCTAACATGGAGAACATATCTGTGCAGTGGCTGAGACATGTTTCAATGCTCCAGAGAGCACACCTGCATGACCATGTTATAACACATACCTCACCTCTTGCCCATTATCCTTTATTGGAACACACAGGCCGCAGGTGTGTCCATATTCCTGAAGGATATGTACACCCCCATGCTAATTGCACTTGCGAAACATCAGATGCATTATGCTGAGCAACTACCTTTGTGCCAAAGTGGAATTCAAAATGCACCTTGAGACAGATCACCCACCAGGCCGCGGACTTCCCACCTGCCATAATGTGTTGTAATGGGGAAAATTAGGTCTGAGACAGAGCCATAATAATGGCTACTCTCAACTATTCCAGTATGAACTGGAAAAACTCCTCATGTACCAACACCTGCACTCAGTGCATGTTGGATTCCATCTACCCCACTGACCAGGATCACAGTAGTCACACAAACAGGGCTAAGAGTATGCTACACATAGTTAGTCTCCAATGCCAATGTTATGTTTCCTAAGAGCAGAGTGGTGAGTGCCATGGGCACCCATGCAGATGGACAATGCATGTGCAAATGCTGAATCCTACACAAATGAACCTTAAGCAGTCACATATGTGTAGTGATTGTGCCATTGAAACAGAGCCAGGATTCAACCCAATACATACAAGTAGGCAAACTGGTGGTACCATGCTTTAAACTGTACCACAGAAGGTAGTAACTTTTGCAAGAGTGAACACACATGAGTGTAGGTGATCCCTGGTCAGCCTCAGTAAAATGCAGATACACCATATAAAACCACGCAAAGCTTCTGTGAAACTAATCAGCCACATATTATGAGCACAGAGCATTCTATAGCTGTGTCATTAATTGTAATGGCATCAACAAGACCTGCCATGCTGCACAGCACTATGGCAAGGGAAGTACTGCACCTACAGAAATAGCACCCATTCATCCAGATAGGGTCTCGAAGAACCTAAACCCACTCCCACCTCCCCCCACCCCCAACAGGTATACCTAGTAATATATCCATGTACACTACAGGGACCCTGTACTAACGACTATGCAGGTACAAGCTGCACTCTCTAAAGCCATGCATACAGCTTTCATAAGATCTGTCAACATCCCAGGGTGTATCCAACACAAATGTAAGAACATTCATCTATCCACATACACATCATGTTCAATCATAGCTCCATGCCAGGCTGTGTACACACCAAATGGTGCACAGCAACAGTTATTACACCCCACAAAGGGGGAGACACCATTGATAATGGGACATAGTGCACAACTACCCTGCTGAGTCTGGTCTGTACGGCCATGAACCGTGGTCAATGTAATTGATGTACTCGATACAGATGTAGATGACAGTAGGGTTGATTCACACTGCATATCATGACCTTGCCAGGTTGCAGGACACCATCACCCATATTGTGTTCCAGCTACACTCAGTAAACTAGGTGTATATTCCTATGTCACAGGAGTGGTTGGCAACTGGACTTCTGGCAGAACCCACACTACAGAAGGTGTCTGATGAATACATGCACATCAAACCAGTGTCAGCCACAGTAATACGGGGGTCATTACTGATACTCCCCCTCTTTGTTATCTGTACCACATAGACTAACACAGAAGGCATCAGCCTATTGATGTTTGCAAATGACTATGAACTAGGAGCAATAGTTGACTCAATGTGTGCTGCGTTCAACATACAGAAGGGCCTTAGTGTTTCAGATGTGTGGTGTGTGATGTATGGCCACAGTCTGACAGCTAAGTATTGCATTGTCATCCCCTATGTTACAAACTCTGTACCCATTAACTACCACCTAGGCAGCTGTCAACATAATGGCAACTGTGTGTATGGGATGCAGCTGAACAGTACTTCCCTTTGATAGTTACGTCACCACAAAAGACAGGTAGTCATATGTGGCACCCCTAATCATGACAAGGTGCCTTCCAGGAATATAGAGATGACTGCTCAGCCATACTCAACACCTATGTAACCCATTATAAATCACATATTTCCTTTAAGGGTTATTGATCATGTGTAGATGGCCTACACTGCCCTTCACAATCCCTAGCTGCACTATGTAGCATGTAGCCTACCCTGAATAAAGTCATGTCCAACCCAGAGGTGTTGGACATGCTACACTTAACATATCCTGATCCCAAATAAACACATACGTCATGGATATCCACCTTTCTAGTACAAGTATCACACCATGCCTGACAGATCCCTGTCCATCACACTTAACATACTCTTGCCATACTATGCATCCCTGTCCAGTGAAGCTGCACATCGCCCCTCTCTGTGACATGGTGTGATGACCACATACTAAATATATCAGTAACCATGCATATCAGTTCTGTGGCACTGCTTGAACTGGCCACTGAAACTTGCCTGTCTGTTGCCTACAGCTAGGTAACTTGTCTGTCTAGGCTCATAAATGGCCCAAGGCATATAGCCTACTAGATCACTATGACCATACATGCTATAGTTGATATCCAACCCCGCAAATACCAACAGGCTAGCTATTGTCCCATGTGTTACACATGTGCAACACAGACAATACATGGCAAGATGCTATACAGCTGTACAGTGCCATGTAGATGTATATGGCAAAACACATACATGCTTGCAAGTCTGCAGGGTCACAGGTCATGTCCTTAATGGCTATGTATGACTATATATGTGGCATATACACAGCATTAAGGTCAATTGCATTAATGTGAACACATCCAGGCATGTGCTGATAGGTAAAGACATCACTACAGGCAAACAGACATGTCCACGTCAAGACAACATCCACATGGTGTATGAGCAATGCCATCACATGACACACACATATACGGTGATAGCATGACATCACCAGTAGGTGTCAAATGTGTGTGACATATACATGTCAGTGGTCTTAGTGTCATGTAGATTTACAAAGTCGTATTTGTAATCTTAATAAATGTGATACACATGTATGTTCAGCTGTACTGCTGTACTTCTCTGTGAGTTACTGTGACTTGTACCCATCGTTATGTCTTCCAGGTATGCCATGTAGCAGACGGCTGCTGTACAGCCGCTTGGAGGATGAGGTCATCATCCCATACCTCCTCGACAACTACACAACGCTCTTCAGCCATGTGCCACAGGATGCACAGCAGCAGGATGCCCTGTGGGAGGAACTCTGCAGGAGGGTAAATGATGATGGTGGTCACAATCGCACCTATCAGCAGGTGTGTCGACACTGCACTGACCTGATAAGATGGGCGAAACAGCGTGCTAATGCAATCACCAGGGAGCAAGGTGCAACAGGTGGGGGGCCACTCACCCAGCCTCCACTCACACATACCGAGGAGTTACTGGGCAACCTGGGGACACCTGCAGACCTCCACCCAAAAGCTTTAGCTGGTATTGTGGAGGTGGGTGTCTCTCAACCACCGAGCCTGGAGTTGCCTAGTAAGTCACTACTGCACATAAAACACAACTATATATCACATAGTTACATGTGTCACTGTACAATATGTAATGTAACATCATATGTAAGGCATGTATGTACACATGCCACATACTATAGTCTGCTACTCTATGTATGCACAGATGTGCATACTCCATAGTATAGTGTATTGTACTGGCTTATGTGCTAACATGGACATTACACCCTGTAGCTATCACACAGATGTGGATAATGATCTTACTGCTGTGACACCACTGTTTAGGTACCTCTGGCATTTTGCAGTGATAGCAGCTGGTGTCAGGTGAGATTGTTATTATTTACCAGGCCTGATAATGCATGGAACATATTAGTAGCATGCTATCTGCCATAACATACGAACTCATAATGTATGGTGGTACTGTTAATGGACTCTGGTCAGACCTGCAATGCATCACACTGTTTACCTATGTGAAACAATTGAAGAATATATGAAACACCTACACTAAACCTTCCAAACTGTCATTGCCAGATGTGTGGACAACAGTGAACACAATGGTGGAGGTGTGTTCCACTGTAGGGACAGGTACTACATATCAGCATTACACATGTTAGGAATATGAAGAGTACTGTAGAGAGAGCATATGTGTGCACACACTAAATGTGTTGGAGCTGGAGTATGCCTGGCCCACAGGATACACCCTTGCGGAGTATACCTTTGCTATGAATGTCACACAATGTCATGTGCTATCAGACATGTCCATGACATGTAGTGGGCTGACTGCAACACTGCTCAACTATCCTGCAAAACATGTCTCACATCCCATACATACCGCCCTTTGTCTGCATAACCCTGTCCTCAGTGGGGCATATGACATCCATGTGTGTATGATATATGGGATAACACTGACATGTGAAATAAGATGGCCATCACAACCATTGGACTGAACATGTGTAAATATGGCCATGGAGGATGGCCAGAGACATGAAGCAACACACACAGCAGAAATGATGTTCATGTTTGTACACCCTGCTATACATTGGCTTGACACAATACAACTATGGCCTTTGTGTAATGGTGATATTGCAGATGTGAAACAAACATCATACAGGCCTTTGCACAGCTTGTGTAGGCATAACATGTAACCACAACATAACATGTCTTGAACATCTGGAGTGTGTCACAACATGGAAGCATTCATCTATACAGTATCCAAATACATACATGTCTTGCACAACATACACATACATCCACATCAAGCCACAGATGCAGTACATTCACTTTGCTGGTGTAAGACATCACTGTCATGCCTGCTCCTCATGTGTGTGAGGTACACAGATGGCATGTGGGAAATAGAGTACGAGTAAGCCATGTGTGAGCAGAGTTGTCAGGTATCAGTAATATGGTTGCAGATGTGCAGGGGTGTCAGCCGTATACCCTTCTGTGACTTGTGTCACACATTCCACATTAGGGTTTATTGTGTATACACCTCGATGATGTGGGTCACATTCCACATTAGATATGTATTGTATGTGAACATAGTCATGGCTATGAACTGTGTCAGTAGCTCACACTGTATAGCAATTGTGAAGCCACATGATGCCCTGCAATGGCTATGCACATCAGCTCAATTTGCAGTATGTCCCTGCATATTTGTAGGGTGGACAGAAAACATTGCATTAGCTGAAAGCCCATGTTAGTATAACATGTCCCTGCATTGGGACACCATTACCGTACTGTAGATTGGAAAGGACACCATTGTGTTACACATGTATGCATGTCATTCAACACTTCAGCAGAAGACATGTCATACTACATGTGATTAGCAAGGTCATACGCCACACAGCAGGTCAGTGTACTGTAAACCTGTGCTGGTCTGTGGCACCATTGCAAAGTAGGGACAGCCATGTCAAACATGTGTATACAGCCACATGCACAATGTGAACACTCAGCTCAGGGGTAGGCAGAATACTGTTGAACAGACAGGCACTGCTTTGGGGGAGATATGCAAGCTAGGGCTCAGGCAAACATAGTATGCAGTTGACATACCCTACAGCTCATGTCCTCACACATAGGGGCGGTGGCCAGCACAGAGCATCAGTGGCAGATGTACAAAGGTCAGCGATGGTCTGTTAACATGTGGTGTATGTTGCACACACCATGGCAATGCAGTGCAATGTTGCAAAGTGCATGCATTGTGTTGCAGGTATGGGACATAGGCTACTAACACAAATGGTACAATACAGGTTTGTATGCTAACCACCCCAATAATTATGCAAGGTGCATGCCATCTGCTATAACACATGCATGCTGTTGTGTGCAACTCAGGGAGGTATGATAAGTACCACTATAATTGCCTAAGATGAAACTATAATGTTCTAAGCTGATTGCCATCTGCCATATCACCTGCATGTAGCGTGTGTGTCAGTGTGTGTCTGTCTGTGTGTGTGTGTGTGTGTCTGTCTGTCTGTGTGTCTGTGTGTATATGTGTCTGTATGTGTGTCTGTCTGTCTCTGTGTTTGTGTGTCTGTCTGTCCATGTGTGTCTGTGTGTGTGTGTCTGTCTTTGTGTGTGTGTCTGTCTGTGTGTGTGTGTCTGTCTGTGTGTGTGTGTGTGTGTGTGTGTCTGTGTGTGTGTCTGTCTGTATATGTGTCTGTATGTGTGTCTGTCTGTCTGTCTTTGTGTGTGTGTGTGTGTGTGTCTGTCTGTGTATGTGTGTGTGTGTGTGTGTGTGTGTGTGTGTGTGTGTGTGTGTGTGTGTGTGTGTGTGTGTGTGTGTGTGTGTCTGGTATAACTTGTAATGTACAGTTCTTGTCTTTCCCTCACAGGTGTTGATGTAGGTGCCTTGCCCTCCTGTGGTCCGCCTGATGTTAGTGTCCCCACAGACCCTAGCAGAGATGATGATAGTATGATTGAGGTACAGGCAGGGTTGTCAGGGGCTGAATATGTGCCATTGGTTGCCATTCCACCTGTCTCCCTCTCATCCTAGCACACAATTCCCTTGCCTGCACATACCCCATCACCACTGGCCATAGAGGAAGGACAGTTGGTGGGTGGTAGCATGGAACAGGGAAGTGTGGTGACTGCGGAAAGTGTGCCTGCACACCATGATCCCAGTCAACAGACTGGGGATGTCCCACACAGGCATGTGCCCAGTGCTGCTCGTAGGAGGACCACTAGCCAACATGCCCCTGTGAGACCAAGCACATCAGCTGGAGTCAACAGACGCATGCTTCAGGCTGTAATGGAGGCACAACACATGCTGAATGGCACAACAGAGAAGGTCTAAAACATCAGGGGTCTGCTGTCTGTTCATTAACTGACAACATCCAGGCACTTGCAAATGCTCACCATCATCCTGCAGATGTGTTGGATAGACGATTGGGTGACATGGTGGGAGGCCTTGACTGTGGCATGTCAATCCTCGAGTGTGGAATGTCTGTGCTGGAACATCTGGTGGGAGTGAGGCATTGGGTACATGAACGTAGGTCAGCTACATCACCTGTTGAAGGTCTACGTGAACATGCTACTGCACATGCCCACTCCCATAGTACCGGTAGCAGCAGCAGTGCAGCTGGTATTGTGCAGTCCACACCAGGACACAGCAGGAAATGAGCACGTGGTCCTGGATGGTCCCAACAGGGACATGAATCCAGTGAACATGTGTCATCAGACGATACCCAATCTGGACCTCTGCCTGGAAGTGCCCGTGTAATCCCTGGCAGGTGCAGGTCACGTGCCCATGGCCAGACACTGTGAACTGTGAAACATGCCTTGTACAGTCTGCAGCTGTCAATATTACCCCTGTGTAGGCCAGCCACATGTCAGACCAGTGTGCATGCATACACACACACTCAAAACAAATGTAGGGCACCTCAACACACACACGCATAACATCCACACACGCCTGATGATATCACAGGTCCTAACACACACACATGATGTCATCCAATGGCACAGGCTAGGCCTCTAGCAAACATTATCACCCTGTGCATATGATGATGCCTGTGCTGCATCCCTGTCATCCACACCATCGGTGCAGAGACATGTTCATATGGTTTGATGCACAGGCTGAACATACTAGGTTGACAACTGTAGATTAATATCGTTGAGTAGTGTTGACAGGCAGCAGACATACCATGTATTGCAGTTGTAGAGTGCATTTTGTACGTTTGACAGTATGTATCATGTGTAACAACACTAACAGTATGCTGATCCTGATGTTCTGCCTTCCTCTTTCAGGTGTAGTTGCATGTGCCGGGGGATGTTGGTGTTTGCGGGAGTCCCATATGTACATGTTGACTTCCCACATGTCAATATGACAATACCTGCATGCACATTGTAGCTTCCACATCACATTCTCCCATGTTTCAATTATGTTTACTGTTCTAATGATCCAAGAGCATGATAGCTGTGTAGTAAGCTACTGTGTTCAGAGACGTCACACCCTTAGTGGGTGACATCACAGGTATAGTTACCTGGAGCGCGGAGTGGGTAACATAGTGGTATGTCAGAAGACAAGGGTAAAGGCCACTGGAAAAAGCGGCTTCTCATTGGGAAGTGGTAATACCCACTGCCATGATAGCATGCAAACACAGGCAAACCCACACACTCAGGGATTCACTGACACAGTAACACACACTCTGACACACACGCACAGTTGCCAGTGTTCGGATGAGAACCCCTGCCTATGTGCATATCATCATTATAGTACTACACAATTACAAGAAGCGCCACAGAGATTACACATTTTATTTATTTTTATTTTACATTTGTTAACCGGGGGTGTCTGACTGAGCCGAAAAGGCCCTTTTTCAGCAGAGGCCTGGGGAGAAAAGCTCCTCAAAGAAAAATTACAGAAACATTTAGTTATTTAGACCTGATCAGTATACACACAAATTACAGGAGACATGTTTTTACAGTGGTATGCGGCACATAAACAGTTACAGTGGAGAGAACAAACAAAAAAATATTAATTTTAAAAATAAAGGTAATTAATAGATTTGTGGTGTACAGCTGAAATTTGGAACATAGGTAGAATACATACATAGTACACAGGTACAGTACATACAATGTAGATTAGCCAATGTTTGTGAGTAAGATTGAAAACTATTATCAAGTGCTCTAGATTTTGTATGTATGTGTTATCCGCTTTCACTAGCCTGGGGAGCAATCATGGCACTGCCAACTTTCCTTGAGATGTTGCTTGATGAGGTCTTTAAAGGAGGCTTTGGATGATGTGTTTTGAATGCTTGTAGGGACAGAGTTTCATTTTTTAGCAACTGAACTACTATATAGTGCATCTCCAAAGCTATTGTAGCTGTTGGTGATTTCTAGTAGTAGTTTGCTTGATGATCTAAGAGGCCTTTTGGCTGAGTGATGTTGTACTAGGTTTTTGAGGGCAGGACACTTATTGGGGAGGTAAGAGATAGAATGACAGAGGCAGAGCTGATTGTAGGTTAGGAGGTTGGGCAGTTCAAGCCAGTACAGGTACTGGTACTGGTAACATGTACAGGTAGTTGGAATGGCCCAAGATTGAGAACATCGACAGGGATACTACAGTGCAGTGAGTATATATGGGGAGGTGGGTCCATCAGTAGGCTATGTAACAACAGGTCACACCCGAGGGAGTACATGTTAACAGGCGGTTAGTATGCCCGTCTATGATTGATGATATCAACAGGGATGCTAGATTGCTTTGAGTGGATGGGGGAGGGGGGATTAACATTTCTCTATGGTAAAATGCAGCCTCACTCCAGGAACCGGACAGCCATACACACACACACACACACACACACACACACACACACACACACACACACACACACACACACACACACACACACACACACACACACACACACACACACACACACACACACACACACACACTGGCATTCCCAAAGATATACACCTATGTTACACACATACAGACACTTTAAATGTGTGAGGTTTAACCACCTGCCTATGCCTTTCTTTCTACACTTCACTCTGTACTGATATCAACAACAGTGTTCAGGAGAGTGATAACATGTGGGATGTATTCCCAGCCATATGTGACATATATGGACACACACCCACACGTGCCAGTACTGTGAATCAAACACCAGCCTATCTCATGATAGGTACCACAGAAGTACAGCACTATCGCATCTGGTACAATGCTTACTGACTCTTTCCTTTGACAACTGTGCTGATATATGCACAATATATGCACAGGGGAGGTATTACTGTTACAGGTGTCATGAGGTTTGCCTTCAGTGTCACTCTTACAGTATTCTACATTGTCTGTCTTCCACTTCAATTAACAAAACCTGACCTTAGCAGGTACACAGGTTATTGTAGGACTGGTTGTAACACACCAGTGTGCTCTCCTCTGTAATCATTCATCTTCAAGGAAGCCCCACCACTTAGTAGTCCTTTCCAAACATCTGTCCGTACCTCATATACAGCTTATTGTATTTAGAGCATATCACCATATACAGTTGGCAATGTTGAGGCTGTATTGCAACAGTATGATGTGCTAAGACATCAGTCACCTTCAGACATCAGACACTGCACACACATGGAATCTACACAAACAGCAATACATGTACACATATGCGGTCTACATCAGTATGTGTACTATCAGGTCAGGAGGATACATTTCATACCTTCCCCACGCCATGTGTGAAACAGCTGAGCATTACACTATAATGGATGTTGTATTCATGTACTGGTAGGACACCACCACTTTCACAGAGTAGCCAAGTGTACATATATTACAACAGCAGATATCAGTGTGACACACACAGCATTATTCCATGTCATTCTCCTATGAACTGTTACTTTGACAGTGCATGGTGAAGCCAGGGCACTGTAATGGTCAACAGTGAGTGCATCATATTTGCCACACACACCTCATGTGTACTG
>NC_056733.1:1272334843-1272424843 GCF_019279795.1 Protopterus annectens | reverse complement strand
ATGTGTCATACACAAACACACTTGCCTAGATATCCCATTATGTTGCTAGTACCCTGCACATTGATGACAGATAGTAGGCATGGTGTGATTGCAGTGGGCTGCAGAGGGCATGGCACCCTGTACAACAGTACAATAGACACATAATTGCGGACAATGTGCCTTCACTATGTTCCCCACTGGATGCCTGCAACATATGTGGTGCCATCAAATGTGATCCACAGAGGCCATATAATGCCTTACACATGTGCCCCATATGGACCAATGCCACTGACACCAGGGAATACCTGTATCATGCTATCAATGCAGATGCAGGGTCAACCTGCTGACTATAAGCAGGTTCTGCCACACCAGGCCAGTATTGGCATATCAGAGGATAACAGTCTGTGTACACAACATGTGCCAGCCAAGCCACGTACACCTGTACATGTCACTGTACATTATTATGGGACATGCACATCCTAGGCAATGTCCATGTCAAGGACTATCCAACACAGACATGGCATGCATTGCAAAACTATGGCCATACACAGCGGTAACCAGGATGTCAGGACAGTTCATACAATACCCATCTGTGTGGGACATTGCAGACACTACACCCCTGTACCACACTGCACACCATTGTTGGGTGGCATGATGCCAAGGATTACCCCTCACCCTGCCTTGTACAGCCATCTTGCACAGCCAGCCATTACACACCCATGAAGCAATGCACACATGCATGTCAGTACTGACACCTTGTGCCTGTGTGTGGGGTATGATGCTCCCAACCACAGTCACTCCCAGTATAACTCCCACTGACATACCAACAGGTGTCAAACACGTTTACATCCCCTAGCCCATAGAACCTCCGGATATCCCCTGTGGTGCATGTAGTACCTGTGCATTACTGCAGTGTGGAAAACTAAGTGGTTTGGGAGTGTATTTGTGGGCCTGTCAAAGAGTGTCAATGTGAGTCCATTAGAGAGTGTGGTTGTGTTGACAATGACATCCGTTCATGTGGACAACCATGTGTGCTACACCTAATGTCTGTCTACAATATCTCTGTCGCAGATGTCGCACACCAACACACATATATGTTCTCACAGCACACCAACATGTCAGCTTTGTGGCACATGGAGTAACAGCATGCACTTGTAATAGTAATAACTAGTCAGTCAGGGATTTGAACCCCTGTACTGGTAGGTGTGTGATAGACAATGCTTAGGTTTTAGTCTACAAGACCTTCCCTGATGTACTTTGCCTCTGTCTGTCCATCCCACACACTCTCTGGTGGATGTGGAGGTGTACACCTGCTCAGCAGCAGCATGTGTATTGTAAGTGATGGTCATGTCCAGGTGATGGCCTCTACACCTATTACAGTCCTCCTCTAGCTGATTGCATGTTGGACAGCTGTGATGATGTTCCCATAGCCATTCGCATGAAAAACACAATACAATATCTAGGAACATCATGTTGGTGTTTGCCTATGACAGTCACTGTGAGTGGTACCTGGAACTAGTGTTTGGTAAATGGCATCACAGATGATATCTGGATGTTCCTCAAACAACATACACAGTGGTAAATAGCCAAAAGACAGGAGGGTGATGTGCCAGACATGACTACAGCATGTAAATGTAGCTATGTTTAATTGAGACAACTGCCTGTTTAACAAGGTGTGTGTGGTAATGGCTATTCTGCATGTTTTAAAACTGATAAGACAGTGCTCTGTTTGTGAGGGTCCCCCATCTGTAGGTCCATATCTGGACTGGTCAGTGTGTGGAACCATTTGTTTCCTGTGTTACTCACTGAACACACATCTGTGAACAGCAGGAGCATAGTGTGAGGATTGCAGCCAGTACATGGTGATAGTGATGAGTTACTGCCATTGCATCCCTGACTGGACATATGTCACATGAAACAGTGGTATGATAGACACTTTCTGGGGTTCTCAGTGACATGTCAGTATAATGGGCCACTGTTAATAGCTGCAGTCACAAGTCTTCTACACGTTGTACAGATGTCATGCAGTACATATGCATGTGTTGTGCTCTCTCTGCAAATGTATACCATCTGTTGTGTTGGGTTGATGGTCATATCTATGCATGCTGGTGTAAGTAATCCTGAATGCTGTTGACTATTACTAAGCCATATCTGTGTTTAAACTGCAACACCATAGGCTGTATGGGTTTGGTGGTCCAGGCAGAACCTCCTGTCCCACTTCAGCTTACCATGGCACCGGGCACAAGCACATCTGGGGCCCAGCCTTGGACTTCCACCTCTGTTGGCTCTGCACCGCCTTCTGATGGTACCGCCACTGAGGATGGGGCTTGTCCCCCCCTGGGAGCAGGTCCAGACAGGAACATGTCCACTGTCGTACAGTCCCGGACGTGGTGTGTAAAGAACACAATAAGGGGTTTTGAGGCCATATACACCAGTTCAAGGGCAGAGTGTCACATTTACAGGGTGAGGCTGCCCCTCCTAGACAGCCCCCAGCACTGCCACCTATGTAGCTGTTTTGGTGCAGTGGTGGCTGCCATGGCTGGGGACCCCCGTCCCACTGTTTCCAACTGGGGGCACATGGGCTTGTGAATGCTGAACACCCCTCCCCATCCGAGGTGTATCCCCCCACATGTGTCATATACCGACACTGTATGCTGTCTTGTCTCTCACCCTAGCCTACCTATCCTCCACAAGCATACCCACTCTCCTTCCCCCACATCCCACTCTCACCCTGTGGACACAAAAGGCCAATCAGTTTCTAGAACAACATTTGCCCCATACATAGATGTCCATTTCACACACGTATCCACTGGACCCATGTAACCCTTTTAATATGCATCACGACATACTCCAGTTGTCCTCACTCCTGTCTCTCAGGCGCACGATCCTAGTATGCACATGACTCCTAAATGTTCTAGGTACATGTGATGTGGATGACCCCATTGTACACACAACACTACCAGTCCCTCTATGGTTACCCCATTTACCTTTATCATGATGATGATGTCGCACACAGCACCTTGCAAGAGTACTGTTTTCACATAATGATTGGGCAGGAACTGTTGTGTTAATGTAAATAACATGCACATAGTGATGTATATGGCCAATGTACAAATGTTTGTGTGTATGACTGATACGTCTGTCTGAGAGAGTCTTGATATTACATAGGACGACACCACTTCATAATACAGGCATTGCTATTGTTTCCCTTTTCATTCCATTGCAATGCTTTGTTGTCACATGGGATGTTCCTGATATATTTATATATATATATATATATATATATATATATATATATATATATATATATATATATATATATATATATATATATATATATATATATATATATATATATATGCTGAACATAAACACTCACAGATACATCTACATGATGGAATACATTTCGTATACTGTTGAAAGACTGCGCTGGATAATATGTTTGTGATAAGGTCCAATGTCTGTATATCTGCCATGGCTTAATAGTAAAGCACAATAGCTGTGTGTGCAGGGTCCTGGTTTCGAGCCTTGCAGAGGCCGTTTATTTTGTTGCTGGGCAGAACAAAGCCATTGGATACGATGTGATTAAGACACATTAAAGCAGTTGTGAGCGGGTGTGCGTGGGTTTGCGTGGTGCTAAGCAATGCTAACCTTTGGTTACAGTTTCTTACACATAGTTAGCCTCTACATTGCTTTAACTGTGTAATACTCACATACTGGCGGCCAAACAGGCTTACACCTGCTTGCTCCCGCACTTGCAAATGAACTGCATTTGGTGTTTGCATCTGGCACTCACACCCATGCGTGGGAGTGAGGACTATGATATTACCTTGTGATGCCTATTACATCGGATTACATGCCTACAGTATTGGGAATGGCTGCCCATTAGGCAACAGCATGCCATTCGACTGTACAGAATCCGCGGCCTGTCCAGAGTTTGATTCATATTATTGGTGTTTTCCTCTTACAAGCTGCACCCATCTGGCTAATACATGGGAGCTGACACTTTTCAATACAAACAAGTAATTGGGTTTTGGAACCCACATCCTTCAGCTGAGTCATGCTACTGCATACTAATATTCTATCATCTTTCTAAGGTTGTCAGTGGAATATGTGCTTTCTGTCCCTATCAGACCTCAGATACAATTGGGGAAATATACAAACTGAATTAGGGACACTGCAGAACAACATCAGGGACACATTTAAATTATTGGTGCTATTAACCTGACACATTGACAGACACAGAGCATATGAATTCATACACATTGTCTGAGGTGAATGATGTTTATAACTCTTAATTGTTGTCATTATTCATTACATGGAATTCACCACCTTTCCTCCAAATGTCACTAGTTTTAGGAGGGGTTAAGTGGGGCAGAGTTAGAAACCGAGTCGAAATCTGGGACATCCCTGGAAATTGGGGACAGTTCAGAGGTATGGTCCCTATTTGTTCCCCCAGTGGTTTATGTCCTGTCCAGTGGATGTGCTCTTAGGGGTTGAGAGGTATGAGCATCAGCTATGCCCATTTCGGAATATTACTTATATCCCTGGGGCAGTCCTAATACGACTGCGACAGCCAACACCTGCACGCCTAGGCCCATAATTGCATACCCATAGTTCCCCCACTTGCCACTCCTCTACAGCACTCATCTATACTGTGGGTGCAGGTGGGGTATAAACACACTACTACACACTGCCCACTCTCCCCATGTCGGGACACATGTTATATGTTGTGTCGACCCATGGGTTGTCAGGCTTGCACAACCTACTGGTCTGTGTACATCTACAGACTGGTTTGATAAGTCATTACCGGGGCTGCCTCCGATCATTAATTTTTGGTGTCCCACAAGGACATTGATGTCTATGTTTCAAGATTAGACCTGGCAGGTCTCTGCCACTGATAGTATCCTGCCAGTGGTTTGGGAAGCAGTGGTGTGTTTACCTTTATTGTGTGTCTGTATGTCTCACCGGCCTAGCTGGGGTGGGGGATTGATGCTATGTGTTACATGTATGTTTATTGGACCCGTCACCCCCATATGCACGACCTGTGAACATATGTTACTCATATCCTAGCTATATACATGTATATATTTACAGTCACATATATATATTTATTTACATTACTATATACAGATATATCTGTATATGTATGCATACATGTATACTTATATTTTGCTGTCTAGATATATATATATATATATATATATATATATATATATATATATATATATATATATATGCAGTAGCATTGTCGCCTCATAGCAAGACGTTGTCCCGTTCGATTCTCAGCTAGAGCGTCTTCTGTGTGGAGGCATACGTGAATGGGGCGTGCCTTCGTTGAAGGTTGTGCGTCAGGGCTGGTAACCCGGTACGTAAAAATCCACTACCAATCATTAGCGGACCAGAGTTCCGCTGTGGCGACCCCTAACCAGGAAAAGCCGAAAGACACAAACAAACAAATATATATATATATATATATATATATATATATATATATATATATATATATAGATATATATATATAGATATATCACAACATATGGGTCTATGGGTGTCTGCATATGTATATATTTATATGTGGGTAAGTATCTGTATTCTGTCTCTGTATGTACACATTTGTACTACGGAGAGGGAGAGGCTTATCTCTATGTCGCTATGGGTAGATATAAACACACATACCTCTATATATATACGTCTACATCTGGTTATTCCATTCGTTGCCATATAGATTACACTTTGCTGCAGTGGGACTCGTAGTGGGTGTGGCTGCTCATTGGGCGATGCCTCTGCCCAATAACACATTTGCTTACATCCCTAGGGCTGTCCATATAGGCCCACATCAGCCAACACCTGCACACCTAGACCCATAAGTAGCTACCCATAGTTCCCCCACCTGCACTTCCTCAACAGCACCCATCCTTACTTTGGGTCCTGGTCTGTTTTGGACACACCACTACACGCTGCCCACTCTCCACTTCACGGGACCCATTTCATACAATTGTCTCGGCCCATGGGTCATCAGGGTTTCCCACCCTTGTATTCCGAGTATGTATTCACCCCAGCCAGAATGGTCGGTCTATCACCTTCTTTTGGTCTTGGCAATTTTTGGGGTGTCCCGCAAGGGACACTCCAGTCTGTGTTCCAAGATTAGAATTCACGGGTGCACTGTGTACCCCCTGGTTGTATCCTGCCTGTGGTCTGGAGAGCAGTGGACTCTTTACATTGTTTGTGTGTATGTTTCCCATGTCTGGCTGGGGGGGTTGGAAGGTCATGCTACGTGTTTCAGGTTTCTTGCTTGGGCTCCTCACTTCCATTGGCATAGCCTGTGAACATATATCATTCTTGTGTGCTATTTCCTATCATAGCTTCATAATACTGGCATTGCTATTGTTTCCCTTTTCATTCCATTGCAATGCTTTGTTGTCACATGGGATGTTCCTGATATATTTACATGTATATATATATATATATATATATATATATATATATATATATATATATATATATATATATATATATATATATATATATATATATATATATATATGCTGAACATAAACACTCACAGATACATCTACATGATGGAATACATTTCGTATACTGTTGAAAGACTGCGCTGGATAATATGTTTGTGATAAGGTCCAATGTCTGTATATCTGCCATGGCTTAATAGTAAAGCACAATAGCTGTGTGTGCAGGGTCCTGGTTTCGAGCCTTGCAGAGGCCGTTTATTTTGTTGCTGGGCAGAACAAAGCCATTGGATACGATGTGATTAAGACACATTAAAGCAGTTGTGAGCGGGTGTGCGTGGGTTTGCGTGGTGCTAAGCAATGCTAACCTTTGGTTACAGTTTCTTACACATAGTTAGCCTCTACATTGCTTTAACTGTGTAATACTCACATACTGGCGGCCAAACAGGCTTACACCTGCTTGCTCCCGCACTTGCAAATGAACTGCATTTGGTGTTTGCATCTGGCACTCACACCCATGCGTGGGAGTGAGGACTATGATATTACCTTGTGATGCCTATTACATCGGATTACATGCCTACAGTATTGGGAATGGCTGCCCATTAGGCAACAGCATGCCATTCGACTGTACAGAATCATGCCTGTCCAGAGTTTGATTCATATTATTGGTGTTTTCCTCTTACAAGCTGCACCCATCTGGCTAATACATGGGAGCTGACACTTTTCAATACAAACAAGTAATTGGGTTTTGGAACCCACATCCTTCAGCTGAGTCATGCTACTGCATACTAATATTCTATCATCTTTCTAAGGTTGTCAGTGGAATATGTGCTTTCTGTCCCTATCAGACCTCAGATACAATTGGGGAAATATACAAACTGAATTAGGGACACTGCAGAACAACATCAGGGACACATTTAAATTATTGGTGCTATTAACCTGACACATTGACAGACACAGAGCATATGAATTCATACACATTGTCTGAGGTGAATGATGTTTATAACTCTTAATTGTTGTCATTATTCATTACATGGAATTCACCACCTTTCCTCCAAATGTCACTAGTTTTAGGAGGGATTAAGTGGGGCAGAGATAGAAAACCGAGATGAAATATGGGACATCCCTGGAAATTGGGGACAGTTCAGAGGTATGGTCCCTATTTGTTCCCCCAGTGGTTTATGTCCTGTCCAGTGGATGTGCTCTTAGGGGTTGAGAGGTATGAGCATCAGCTATGCCCATTTCGGAATATTACTTATATCCCTGGGGCAGTCCTAATGACTGCGACAGCCAACACCTGCACGCCTAGGCCCATAATTGCATACCCATAGTTCCCCCACTTGCCACTCCTCTACAGCACTCATCTATACTGTGGGTGCAGGTGGGGTATAAACACACTACTACACACTGCCCACTCTCCCCATGTCGGGACACATGTTATATGTTGTGTCGACCCATGGGTTGTCAGGCTTGCACAACCTACTGGTCTGTGTACATCTACAGACTGGTTTGATAAGTCATTACCGGGGCTGCCTCCGATCATTAATTTTTGGTGTCCCACAAGGACATTGATGTCTATGTTTCAAGATTAGACCTGGCAGGTCTCTGCCACTGATAGTATCCTGCCAGTGGTTTGGGAAGCAGTGGTGTGTTTACCTTTATTGTGTGTCTGTATGTCTCACCGGCCTAGCTGGGGTGGGGGGATTGATGCTATGTGTTACATGTATGTTTATTGGACCCGTCACCCCCATATGCACGACCTGTGAACATATGTTACTCATATCCTAGCTATATACATGTATATATTTACAGTCACATATATATATTTATTTACATTACTATATACAGATATATCTGTATATGTATGCATACATGTATACTTATATTTTGCTGTCTAGATATATATATATATATATATATATATATATATATATATATATATATATATGCAGTAGCATTGTCGCCTCATAGCAAGACGTTGTCCCGTTCGATTTTCAGCTAGAGCGTCTTCTGTGTGGAGGCATGCGTGAATGGGGCGTGCCGTTGAAGGTTGTCGTCAGGGCTGGTAACCCGCACGTAAAATCCACTACCAATCATTAGCGGACCAGAGTTCCGCTGTGGCGACCCCTAACCAGGAAAAGCCGAAAGACACAAACAAACAAATATATATATATATATATATATATATATATATATATATATATATATATATATATATATATAGATATATCACAACATATGGGTCTATGGGTGTCTGCATATGTATATATTTATATGTGGGTAAGTATCTGTATTCTGTCTCTGTATGTACACATTTGTACTACGGAGAGGGAGAGGCTTATCTCTATGTCGCTATGGGTAGATATAAACACACATACCTCTATATATATACGTCTACATCTGGTTATTCCATTCGTTGCCATATAGATTACACTTTGCTGCAGTGGGACTCGTAGTGGGTGTGGCTGCTCATTGGGCGATGCCTCTGCCCAATAACACATTTGCTTACATCCCTAGGGCTGTCCATATAGGCCCACATCAGCCAACACCTGCACACCTAGACCCATAAGTAGCTACCCATAGTTCCCCCACCTGCACTTCCTCAACAGCACCCATCCTTACTTTGGGTCCTGGTCTGTTTTGGACACACCACTACACGCTGCCCACTCTCCACTTCACGGGACCCATTTCATACAATTGTCTCGGCCCATGGGTCATCAGGGTTTCCCACCCTTGTATTCCGAGTATGTATTCACCCCAGCCAGAATGGTCGGTCTATCACCTTCTTTTGGTCTTGGCAATTTTTGGGGTGTCCCGCAAGGGACACTCCAGTCTGTGTTCCAAGATTAGAATTCACGGGTGCACTGTGTACCCCCTGGTTGTATCCTGCCTGTGGTCTGGAGAGCAGTGGACTCTTTACATTGTTTGTGTGTATGTTTCCCATGTCTGGCTGGGGGGGTTGGAAGGTCATGCTACGTGTTTCAGGTTTCTTGCTTGGGCTCCTCACTTCCATTGGCATAGCCTGTGAACATATATCATTCTTGTGTGCTATTTCCTATCATAGCTGTATATCTGTGTATCTCTATGTGCGCACAGACACACACACACACACACACACACACACACACATATATATATAGGGCCTTATTCATTATGACACTGACACTTCACTGCAGTTAACTTTTAATTGATATTTTGCTGGTTATACAGTGGACAGATGTTGCAATATGTTCATGTATGGATTACCGATGGTAAATGGTATGTGATACAGTGGGATTCGGTACGGGAATGTCTGTTCGTTAGGGGGTTGCTCTAACCAATACACTATTGCTGTGCTGCTTCATTTGCATATATACCCATATATCCATGGCTCCTGGTTCCTCAAGCACACACTCCAATGCCTCTGTAACACTGCTGTCATCCATTCTCCAGTTGGATTCGTGGTGTATCCATACCACTACACATTGGCCACTCCCTACTCCTATAGACACATCCCATCGGTTGACTCGCTCCACGTATCGATAAAAAACACAAGTAGAGAAAATAGAAAAAACTGTGAACGCCACAGACAAGCAGGTAACTGGTGAAAAACTTCTTCTTTATTCCTTGAGAAGGCGAAGGCCGAGGTACCAGAGTGCAATAAAGAAGAAGTTTTTCACCAGTTACCTGCTTGTCTGTGGCGTTCACAGTTTTTTCTATTCGCTCCACGTATCCTCAGAACTCCCAAATGTAGTCCACAAACATTGGTGACGTGAGCGACCAAAAGAACACTATTCACAATTTTTGGGTTGTCCCACATGGGGCACGCATGTGTTTATGTCAAGATTAGACTCTATACTTCATTACATCCTTATCCCCGTTAACATGATACTACAATAAATTAATATGTATGACTATGTGGTAACGCACACGTTACTCATGAAAGCCTAATTACGTACATGTTTAGCATATTTCTTTTACAGATAGACCTGTTTAGTAATTGGTGTTGCCGTAGCAGGCAGATCACAGGAATGATTCCATGTGTGGGGAAGTCCTCACATTTGATTATTTTCAGCACAGCACTAACTTCGGACATTGTACACACTTCTGCTTTTTAGCAGTTTCATCCCATCCCTCTTCTGCACAACCTATTATTCTATCTACTGTTGAGGTTTGTAAGGGCACATTCATGTTATTTATGTCTGCAAATGGAATGAATGTGTTACAGAGAATATTCTTCTACATATTGATGTCTGCATGTGAGTATGCATATATACCTATAACAAACTCGCTGACCTCCATGGGGCTCGAACCGTGACTGCCTGTTTGATAGGCGGATGCTCTAAACACTACACTATTGACAATTACGTTGATTCCGCATGTTTTTCTCTATTTGAATGAATATGATGTGTAAGCTACGCTAGGCGGAGGGTGGCGATGCACAGACACACTGTGCTTTGCTTACACCTTTGATATTGCTGCAATTCGAATGTATAATAGGGACACAGGGACAGGAAATCTAACTGTGACAGTTCTAGGGACAGGACTCTACATTCCACTACGTGCGTGTGTGTTTACTACTTCAATTTTATTTCACTGTTCGTGGACACTTTTGTATGCTTAGCATACATTTTGGTATCCACGGACACTGACTTACTGGCTTACTATTAGGGGCAGGCTCTACTAGTAGGCATAGTAGGTTTTGCAAGTGTCGGGGCATGTTTACGCCTCTGTAGAACACTTGTACATGCCCCCTGCACTCACACACATTTCCTCTGCACATTAAGGGTGCGGTGGCACACCCTCATACATATTCATATGGCGCTGCTGTGCCATCTGTAGTGAGGACGCTCGCTGCAAGGCTAAAACTGTCTTTGCGCCGAGTGTCCTCACTACAGATGGCACAGCAGCACCATATGAATATGTATGAGGGTGTGCCATCTGTAGTGAGGACGCTCGGTGCAAGGCTAAAACTGTCTTTGCGCTAAGCTTCTTGAATCCTGGAGAATGTATTTCCTGTACTATATCTGGAGTATGCCCTGGAACTGCGTGTCCACAGTTGCCAGAGGTGCCAAGTATACCTCTGCCATGCTCAGTAAAGTGCCATTAACCCCAGGTTGGCTGACGATGGCCCTGTTGTGCACTAACTGCAAACATTGCATGCAACAGGCTTACATGCATTGCAT
The DNA here is from genome assembly GCF_019279795.1 of Protopterus annectens. Classification (NCBI taxonomy): domain Eukaryota; kingdom Metazoa; phylum Chordata; order Ceratodontiformes; family Protopteridae; genus Protopterus; species Protopterus annectens. The sequence continues at coordinate 1,272,413,229 of NC_056733.1, read as the reverse complement.
GCAAGCGTGCTGTTCACTTGCATGCTTGTGGAAGTACTGCTTGCTAGAGATGGTGGCTTGCTGCTACATTTGTGGCTCTGTCATGCTACCCACCACACTATACTTTTACCTGTTATACATACTGCCCTAATACAGTACATGGCCAAACATCTTCGTCTCACTACAGTGGCACCTATGGCTTTATAAAGGTAATGAGCCCATTACCTTTTTTGCTCTGTACTCCAGACTTCTATTGCCTTTTGCCTAAAAAGTCATGCTACTTTGTAGACAAAAACCCACATAGCTTTCTTCTGCTGTGTAACATAGGCTTATAATGTATGGTAATGGTACCCTTTGCTGTTTGACCTTTACTGTGTGTGTGAATCCTTCTTGCACTACCACCTACTGCAATACATAGTGTCCTCTGACAAGTATAAATGAATGATGCATGCTCAGTGTAATGTTCACTTTTATCTGTGGCACATTATGGGTGGTCCTCTTTAGAAGTCGCACACCCATCACTACTGTGAATGAGATTATAGAGGCAAAATTAATTGTATTGTAGCAACTGACTGATTGTAGACTCACAAAAATATAAGAATTATTATTGGACACAAAGTCCTTGTGAAGCCACAGCTCACTTACAGTTCACTTGCAAAATATTGAGGATGTATGAAGAGAGAAATTAAATAAAAGATTTTTGCAAAGTGGGAGTATGTATACACTATACTTGTAAAGAGAGGATAAAAATCCATTATTTATTGCAAAAAGTAAAAAAAAAATCAGCAATTGCCAAAGAGTATGCAAAGCCTGCAGTACAATATTATAGGTGAACTGCAAACATCATAAAACTTAATTAAGATGTGTTGACAGGTAGGCAATATTTCTTGAATGCTGTTCACTCTGACTTGCTCATTTGAAATAAGCATAGCTGAAATTCAAACCAAAAGAGAGCCATTATGTTTTACTGTCCCCCAGTTAATAAAAGCTCTGCAGGAAATAGACATTTTCTTTTTTAATGCAAAACCAGTTTCTGTTTCAATATAAATGCTTACTTTTGCACAAACATGATTACTGAAAGAAAGAGTTTACAGAATGTTGTAACACTCCAGTAGATTGACAGATAGATAGAGACAGATAGACAGGCAGGCAGATAAAGAAGGGAAATTCTGCGGCAGGATTTGTACCATTTGTAATAAAGCTGGTAGATTCCTTACATTGTAAGAACCAGATAAGAAAGGGCAAGCAGACAGATATAATAAGCTTTAGACAGCAGAAGATGCGAAACAAACACTCAAGATTGTTACAAAGATAAAAAAAGTTTGCTATAAACTGTATCTTCTTAGAAAATAAGTTCAGCATGAAGATGCAACAAATGAGATTTAATTTTATAGCCACATACAGAAAAAAAAATATGTGTACATCTTCAGGATACCAAGAATAAGAGATATGTATTTTATGGTGTAATGATCATTTAGGTCTTTGATTCCCTTTAAGATAGTGTCAAGCCATACACAGCTCAAACAGACAAGACACTGATGCAGACACACACACACGCACACACACACACACACACACACACACACACACACACACACACACACACACACACACAAGGTTTTTCCTTCTAATAGTAATGATGATGAAAGGAGAAAAAGCATGTCTGTGTCTACCTGGAAATTGAACTAAGAACACCAAAAATCTATAATAATGTCTGTGTGGTATTAAATGGTCAGAGTTATCTTACAAGGAGGATAATACTTCCTTAGGGGCTCTGCAAAATCACTATCATAACTCTTTTCTCTGACAGAGCAGATGACTCTATATCTCAAACACACATACACATATGGACATGTTTATATATATATATATATATATATATATATATATATATATATATATATATATATATATATATATATATATATATAAAATGACACACAGAATCATGCATGTGGATATGCACACACAGTTTGTCTTGAAGTCTGTGTTGTGCTATCTGGGACTACCACCTGTCCTTCTTTACATAGGACAGTGCCTATCTGGACAGTTATTTACTGCAAAAAGCATGAAAATGGCAAATGTTCTGAGGGCAAACTTTCATTTCATAAGTTTCTTCTTATATTTGCATAAAATAAGAATTGTTTCTGATGCACACTAATATGAAAGGAAGTAACAGAAACAGCTCACATTCTGCAAAATTAAACTTATTTTACAAAAAACAAAGTGTAGTCCAGAATTTTGCATTGGTTGTGGGTATGTTTTTTGCTTCAAAATGTAATGTTTCCATAAAAAATGTCACTCTTTGGACATCTGAAAAGGGCTGTAAGTATTCTGTGAAGGTACATTTGTTCACTGAAATTTCACAATCCCAAATGACTAATGCATCATTGCCTTAAACTGGGGATTATGCAGTCAGTTGAGTGCATTTCATCAAGCAGCATTTATGAGGTTTCTTACATTAGGGTTTTGTCAAAAACTCTGTCTTCTATTATACTAGTACTCTAGTGCTGTGGAGGAGTTTTTACTTTTCCCCACTGAACAGCTGTTGAGTTGAAATAACTCTCTCCCCCTCTCTCTCTATGGGTCCACTCAATCTAGTGCTGCAACCCATATGCCAACCTCCTAAACACCGACCACGAAAGGTAGACGAACCACACATAGACATACTACCACACATAGGCCAATAAGGAACCTCAGTGGATACAGTTCTTCAACTAAGAATAAAAAAGAAAAAAATATTTTTCTGTCGGGGGCAAGCCCTGCTAATACAAACTCTGAAATCGTACAGCATTGGAGAAATGGCATAACCCCAAGAATTGTGCAGTCTCATACACCAGTCAACCATCTGTTTAGTTGACCAAATGCAGTCAATTAAACAGGTGTCAACCAAAAACTATTTTTAGATAAAATGTAGGACACAGGCTATATATATATATATATATATATATATATATATATATATATATATATATATATATATATATATATATACTTAGATGTACGGTAGGTTTATTTATTTGTATTCGTGTGTTTGTGTGTGTTTTGTTTGTTTTTTTGTAATGTAGGGAGGTCGGTGTATGTCTTGTGTGGTGTATGGTGTGTTTACATTCGCTGTTTTGAATTTTGCGGTTTTGGGGTTTCGATGTTTAGGTTTTTCGGCTTTATAGTTTTGAGATACTGAAATCTGGTATTTCAGTATTTTGAGATTATAAAGTGAATCCATATGTATAGATCAGGGGTGTCCAACATTTTGGCTTGCCGGGGCCACATTGAGTGAACAGAAATTGTCTGGGGCCGGATATAAAATATATCATATATCTAACTCTTTCGCTGCCGCAGGTGACCAAAGTTGACCTCCTGGCTATACTGTAGATGCATTCGAACAATGAATAAATGTAATAAATGCCTAATATTTGCCTTAAAATTCTAATTCTAATTCTGTAATCTAGCAGTTAACTCTAACATCTTAGTTAATATATATATATATATATATATATATATATATATATATATATATATTTTTTTTTTTTTTACACAAATAAACAGATATTCACTACAGCACTAGCATTTCTCACTGGGAAAACCACTCCAGTAGTCCAACTACATAAAATGTCAACATTAGCAGTTCTACAGTACTATAATCCACAAAAATAAGCCAACAAATTTGCAATAAAGTAAAGAATTCCCATTACTGGCTTAATGAAACAATTCTAAATAAGCTACAAGAGGGTCTCACCCAAACAAATGACTGGTCCCAGAAACGTGGCCTCAAGCTAAATGCCAAAAATGCATCATCATCCCCTTTGGGGAGAGTGATGGCCCCACAAATTATCACATTAATAACAATGTTGTAAGCACGCAATCAGTTGTGAGGTGCTTGGGCACCCAGGTTGATAGAAACCTGACTTTTGAACACCATGTTGTCTCCATTGTACAGAAAGCTTTTTACATGGCCCACCTCATTAGTAAGGGTATCTCATCCAGGGACAAGGAGGTCATAACATCCCTGTATTCTTCCTTTATAAGAGGCATTACTGAGTGCAAAGCCCCTTTTGGCATGTGCCTCAGCAAAACACCCTCCCAAAAGAAAAACTACAACCATTTCTGACAAAAAAGGTCAAAGAACTAAGTTCACTTAAGTTTTCTAAACAGACTAAAAAGCTTCTTGCTTTCCTCTATCTCTCATTATAAATTTCATCACTGGCTTGCTTTCCAGGCTAAGAAAGATCCTGCCTTAAGAGACTTCCTCCACTTTAGAAATATTGGTTATACTTAAAACGCTCACTACAAAGACCACAGCCTTCACTGCAACATAAACAAGCCACTTTGTATGGACTGGTTCTTGATACAAAAACTTCAACTTCTGTAAAAAGCTCCTCTCATTATCAAAGTAGTTCAGCAACACGACAACTGGATGGAGAGCCATAAATGTACTCCTTGAGTAAGCAGCATAACCTTTATCAAACTGGATGGAAAATCCACATACTAAACTTTCCTAGCTGGATGGCTAAGATCTAATATTGAATACTGAGAACAAAAGTGGAAGCGGTACTATAAAGGCTGTCTTCCGAAATCAACACACCTCCAATAACTCCACCAAATGTTGCAAGGCTCAAAACACTGTCAATTTACCGATGTTGTATAAATATTTTTATTGACAAATCCACTAAAGAAGTTCGATAAAAAACTAGAATTGCTGAATGTTGTACAGAAACCAGAAAAAAGGGATTTAGCGCTTTCGTCTCCCACTGGAGACCTCATCAGAATCAATGTGTAAAGCGATGTAAACTCCTTATATAATACCCATAGTTTCATTGATGGAATAACTGAATAATTGTTGATTCAAATTAATTAAGTATGGTTAAATAAATTAAACAGGTATTCCTGTTTGGTAATATTTGTCTATGCATTGAGAAACAACAATACCATGCACACATATATAAGCGTATACATTCTGCAATAAAAATAAAAATAAAAATACTATACACGTATATAATCAGTGCAACTAAATAATAATATAAAATATTAAACATGTCTTGACACTTAAACGTATTTACACACCAGTGTAAGTCAAGTAAAATAAAATAGTTTAAGAATTTAAAAAATAGTGTATATTAAACTGAATGGGGCTGGTATGCTACTAAAACATCCTAAGAATCCTTATGTTCGAAGTAATACTTCATCCTATCAATATATTAACGTATTATATACTTTAATCAATTGAAAATACTGTTCTTCCCACTTGTATTCACTTATAACTCATATGCTTGAAAAAGTGTGTACCTAAAAATACAAAGGATATACAGTAAAGATGTTATAAAAACCTTTTAACATTTTATTTATTTATTGTTTATATTTATTACACACTGTGTATATGTTTCTATTTTTTAAAAAACTTAATATACATATGTGTTACATAAATAAATTATATATATATATATATATTTTGGTTCTCAGTATTCTGTGTTGTGTGAGCATTTACTGGTGACTGTAAGATCTAATATTGGTTACTCAAGTTTAGTTGCCCAAGACGAGGGGCATATTTAACTAAGAGTTCCATTTGCAAAAATATATTCAGTATACATATTAAATCTCTCTCACTTTCTCACACACACACACACACACACACACACACACACACACACACACACGCGCACGCACGCACACGCACACACACACACACACACACACACACACACACACACACACACACACACACACACACACACACACACAAAATGAGCCCCTACTTCTAAAATAGGCAACCTCAGTAATCACATGACACACACTCACTGAATTAAATTGTCTGGAAATAAATATATCTGAAAAAAATCATACTAGAGATGGACTCATCCATCCAGTTTCCCATCACCAAAAGGACCATCAATAAATTAGCAAACAACTGCTCAGCAAAGGTAAATCAATAAGAAATCGAACTCTCTAAGATCATACTACATACTGGAATAAACATATAACTTCTCTCCAATCTAAAGCCATTTGACATTCAGACATTTTAATTTGTGCAGAAGTTATTCACAGATTAACAGTTTACTGAGCTGTCACACTAGCACGCCATGCTTACGTCCAAACCAAAGAAGCGTACTTGTCAATTCCAAAAGAATTAAAGTAGCTTAATAAGAAGGTTACTTGCAAGGTTACATGACAGTTTATATTGGCAATAAGCAAAGATATTAAAAAGTCTCTGTTTCTCGTAATTATGCTGAAAAGTCTTCCAAGGTAAATACAACCTTCCGATTTAGTATGGAACCGTGCCTCTCAACCTTAGAGCAAGATATCTGGAGAAAGAGAAAAATAAAAGTGGGACACAGGCCCCAAAATAGTTATGCATCACAGACACCATTAAAACAACTGTAGCTGCAAACATTATACATCACTTATAATCTTTCTATCCCATCATTGCCAGTTAAGCATTAGATGGCTCATTCAATCCTGCCTTCTTTTGAAGCAAAGAAAATAATGCTTTGAAATGACAAATGGATTAAAAATAATACATAAAACACATTCCATCCACATCCTGCAACTTCCTACCTGCAAATAACCACAGAGCTTTCACTGAAACTAGGGCTGCTTATTTCCCAGGAATGATAGCTTTCCCTAATTAAATCTAATAGGATACAATCTACCAGGATCTGGACTACCTGAAATAAATTAAATTATGGCCTGCAAATTGCACGTGCACTTTATTTACTTAAACTATATTTCTAAGATCACTTACTGTATTTTTTCAGTAACATCCCAATATCCATTTCCAGGTCACTTTACAAGACATTGGCAGTGGTAGACTTGGCATCCTCCAGATCCCTACAGGGCTACACTCATACTGCTAACATTGTCCACTAAATATAAATATCCATCCACTGCAAATGGCAAGAAGCTATGTCTTAAAAAATCTACTTTTGACATGCCTAGTACCCAAGTATCAGGTTTTGAAACAAAGAAACATTCTCCACAGTCTGTAAGTCTCTGTCTTTAATAATCATCTACTGTTGCAGCCCTCCCAACACACAAACACACACATACACTCTAAAACCCACAACATTTAAAAAATGACATTGTGCCCACCTGATTTGCCAGTATTGATGATCCACTAAAGCTATACTTATTGTCCAATCTGCCACTGCTTAGAACCCACCAATGACAAAACAGTACTGAATGCTTTTTTGTTTGTCAGAAAAAAAGAATTCAATTGTATATGCTACAGTCCCACCAAGTTAATCCACTACTGACCCATTGATCCTAGGCTGCTGTCTCATTCTTACTCCCTGGAACTGCATTAGTGTGGATGACTAATTTTATTTCCTAAGCAAAAGACACAAATTAGAAGACGAATTGAAAATCCATACAGTTAAGAGGTATGATTTCATATTCAATACAACACTCTCTCTGTCAGGATGAATGTGTACTTTTAATGTACGATATATCTGTGAGCTAACTTATTTGTGTTCAGTAGGTAGATTGATCATCATTAGCCTATTTGTGCATGTGTCTCTTTCTGTCTCTGTCATGCACACATAAACACACACACTCTTCTTCTACTTTCAGATACACAAACATTCTGCTTTCATGCATGTACTCACAGACTCACTCACTCCATACTTACCTATTAACACAGGTAAGTGCTGACCCTTTCAAAGGCAATGGCGGCAAATCCATACATGAGTCCCTCTTCAGCATGAATACACACACACACACACACACACACACACACACACACACACACACACACACACACACACACACACACACACACACACTGAGTCTTTGGCATGAAATAACGGTGGGAACACACAGATCCTTCTTTGGAACAAAAAAAAAAATCAAAACTAGAAGGGTGCTTTGGTGCATGCGCACACTGACAGAGTTATAGGTCACGGGCATGAAAAACACAAAACAAAAAAAGTGTTTTGAGGCATGCGCATATCGATGTTGCAGCTAGAGGTTAGGGGCCACATGGAAGAGCTCTGAGGACCGCATGCGGCCCTCGGGCCACAGGTTGGACACACCTAGTATAGATAGATAGATAGGTATAGATATATGAATATATGGTGCTTTTCAACCCTCCACTTGCCTCTCTTGCAAAATAAAATTTATGTATGTATGTATGTATGTATTTATTTATTTATTTATTGTCTTTTTCGTAGTTTCAAGATATGCTTTTATGAATTATAAAATCTGATAAAGTGTTGCTCTTACTGTCATCACTGTTTTTTTTCTAAATCCCCATGTATTGACACAAACAATAAGAATATATCAGCATTACTGTTTTATTGCAGATGAATGAAAGAGGAGATCATGATCAATCCTAGATGAAAAAAAGAGAGACAGAATGAGGGGGGAAAGACAGTAAAGTTTAGTTTCCAAACACACTGATGAAATAGTACTGACAAATTGCACATACTAGTTATGATTTTATTTATTTAATAAAATATGTGCACCAAGTGATTTTATGTCACTCTTTTTATTTAGGAGAAATATGGATTAGCAGTGTTATTGTCTGATTAATTCCTTTATTAGTAGTCCTTAATCTGTTCCGGAGAACTGAAATAGTATTAAGTAGCATTTTAGAATTAGTTGGGGAAAATTTCTTTAATGGGCACATCATTAAACTTGGAATTTACATAGACTGTACTGAAAGACATTGCAACAGTATGCCTGACATACAAAAAGTTATGAATTCAGAGTATGAATCTTACTTTCACTTCATATTAGCAGGTACTAACAAGAAGAAACATGCATTGTATTACTGTCTCATTGGATGACAGGGACCACATGGCTAGCACACAACATAAAGCAGAGAGAAATCTGGAAGGCACTCTTAACAACTATATACAGTCAACAACTATAAAATCTAAACAAAATATTTACAATGGTGTCTAAGTTTAAAAGACATTATACATTTATACATTTAAAACTTCATTTCATGAAGTATTAATCATCTCTCTCTCTCTCTCTCTCCATTATTTCAATCACTTTCTTCCATGAGTTGTAATAAAATGTTGTTCTTTCTGTTCTCATTCTAATAGTTCTCAGTTCCACTTGTGATACAGTCAATATGATGTTTCTGTATTCTTTAAATGTTGGTGAAGTCTCACTTTTCCAATTTGTAGTACTGATTTTGCATGCTATAGCCAGTAGTATCAATAAAACTAAAAATATTGTTCTAGCAACACTTTGGGCTATGAGAGCATTAAACAAAATCAAAGATTTAGACAAATGAAAATTATCATTAAAAACTATTTGCAAGAAAAAATTAATTGTATCCGAAAATGGTTAAGTAAATGACAATCATAAAACATATCCCTCCAATCTGCTCCAAGTTCCTTTTACATCTCCAACATCCTATATTTTGTTTAAACATTATTTCCATTTTATATGATGTTGTAAAGCACCTATGAATAAATTTCCATGTGAATAGTTTCCATTGCAATGAAAGAGATGTTTGCTTTGTGGAGAAGTATTAATTTCTTGCCATTCTCATTTGACATTTGGTTATTTTGTGTTTTATAATAATCCCAAAGATTCTATGTATGATATAATTTCATTTTCTTAATTATTTTATAGATGTTTGATAAGTAACCTTTTCCATGAACAGCTTGTGTTGTTGAAGAGACCAAGTGTTCCATAAATTTAGGTATATTTTGTCTGATTGTTAATTGCATTGTCTCTATTCTGTTTAAGATGTACTGTCTAACCACAGACCATTCCCTTAATCAAATTATTTCTTATTTGATCCATTGTTAAAACTCCTCCAGAGTTTAGTAACATATGCCAATAAGTCAGTTCATGCTTTCTAAGAGTCTTAATTATATCTCTATCAAAAGTTTTAATGTTGTTTTGTGTGCAAGCAATAGGCTATAGCAAGAATGGCCAACCTTTTATGTTGGGATTCCAATAGTTTTTTATATCCTTTTAATATGTTTTTTTTTAAAACTTAGCAGTTATGTGCTTCTGTTTGTTTTCTGTAAAATGTTTTCTCATCATCCAAAGAAAATTATTTGATGCTAACTCAGTATATTGTGATGGTAATGTAAAACCCGATTTTAGCCATATATTTCCATGTATGTGTTTCCATCTGATAGAATAAGCATTGTTTACCCATAATTATACAGTTTTTATATTAGATGACAATGCATATATTTCTATATCTGGAAGCTGATTCCTCCTACTTCTCAGTCATTAAAGTGATGATTAAGAACTATTCTGGGTTTATTGGATACCCTAAGAAGTTTAGCATTAATTTATTAAATTGTTTTATGTGAGATTTAGGAAGAGGTATAGAAAAGGCTTGTTTGAAGTATAATATTTTTGGAAAAATAATCATTTTAAATATATAATGCCTGTCCTCCATTGTGAAAAAGTATTCCATTTTTGAATGAGTGTTTTAATGTTATTTAGAATATCAGAGTAGTTTATTGTTATTGTCTTATCTAGTTCATTTGTTAATGTAACCCCTAAGTATTTTATTTTATCAGCAGCTATATATTTAGAAAAATATTTATCTATGTCTTTCTTATTAGAATTTGTAAGTAATAGCTGTGGAGAAAAAGTGTTTTGGTACCTACCTTTAAGAATAAGGGTGATGTGCAGAGCTGCAGTAACTACAGAGGGATAAAATTGATCACTCACAGCTTGAAGTTATGTGAAAGAGTAGTGGAAGATAGGTTAAGAAGGGAGGTGATGATTAGTGATCAGCAGTATGGTTTCATGCCAGGAAAGAGCACTACAGATGCAATATTTGCTCTGAGAGTGCTGTTGGAGAAATACAGAGAAGGTCAGAAGGAGTTGCATTGTGTCTTTGTGGACTTAGAGAAAGCATATGACAGGGTGCCTAGAGAGGAGTTGTGGTATTGTATGAGGAAGTCGGGAGTGGCAGAGAAGTATGTAAGAGTTGTACAGGATATGTACAAGGGTAGTGTGACATTGGTGAGGACTGCGGTGGGAGTGACAGACATGTTTAAGGTGGAGGTGGGATTACATCAAGGATCAGCTCTGAGCCCTTTTTATTTGCAGTGGTGATGGACAGGTTGACAGATGAGATTAGACAGGAGGCCCCATGGACTATGATGTTTGCAGATGACATTGTGATATGTAGTGAGAGTAGGGACCAGATTGAGGAAACCCTGGAGAGGTGGAGATATGCTTTAGAGAGGAGAGGAATGAAGGTCAGCAGGGCTAAAACAGAATATATGTGTGTAAATGAGAGGGAGGTTAGAGGAATGGTGAGGATGCAGGGAGTAGAGTTGGTAAAGGTGAATGAGTTTAAGTACTTGGGATCAGCAGTTCAGAGTAATGGTGCGTGTGGAAGAGAGGTGAAGAAGAGAGTACAGGCAGGGTGGAATGGGTGGAGAAGAGTGTCAGGAGTGATTTGTGACAGACGGGTACCAGTAAGAGTGAAACGGAAGGTCTACAAGAGGGTAGTGAGACCAGCTATGTTATATGGGTTGGAGATGGTAGCATTGACAAAAAGGCAGGTGTCAGAGCTGGATGTGGCAGAGTTAAAGATGTTAAGATTTGCACTGGGTGTGACTAGGATGGACAGGATTAGGAATCAGTATATTAGAGGTTCAGCTCAGGTTGGACAGTTTGGAGACAAAGCAAGAGAGGCGATATTGCTTTTGTTTGGACATGTGCTGAGGAGGGATGCTGGGTATATTGGGAAAAGGATGCTAAGGATGGAGCTGCCAGGTAAGAGGAAAAGAGGAAGGCCTAAGATAAGGTTTATGGATGTGGTGAGAGAGGACATGAAGGCGGTTGGTGTGAAAGAGCATGATGCAGAGGACAGGAAGAAATGGAAACAGATGATCCGCTGTGGCGACCCCTAATGGGAACAGCCGAAAGAAGATGATGAGCTGTGTCTTATTTTCATTAAATTTAAGCCCCAAGAGTTTCTGATAGTGTTCAATTAAATTTAATAGAGAGGTGTTATCACCCTTTAAAGTTAAGAAAATATAATCTGCAAACAACTGTAACTTCATTTCCAGGCTATTGTCAATTTGCATACCCTTAATATTTTTAAGGCAAATAATAATGGAGACAAGGGGCATCCCTGTTTTGTACCTTTAGTAATTTCTAAAGATTTAGAAAAAACATGATCCAATTTTTATATATGCTAAGGATTTTTCATACAGTGAGTTAATTAATAGTGTGAAATTTTGAGAAAATCTATATTCTTCTAGAATTGATCATAGGTAATCCCAGGGGACAGAATCAAAGGTACTATTTATGTCTAAACTGACTATATTCATGTTATTTTTGTATGGTTAATGTAAACAATTAAATATATAATTCTTTTATTGTTATCATGTGTATTTTTGTCTTTTATGAAGCCAGTTTGATCTTTATCTATTAATAATGGAAGTAGTTGTATGATCCTAGCTGCATGTATTGCCATAAACATTTTATAATCAAAATTTAATAAATATATAGGTCTGTAAGATGATCACTCCTTTGCATTTTTATCTGGTTTCAAAATAGGTGATATTATTGTATATTTCCAAGAAGGAGGAATGTTTTTGTTTTCCTTTACTATTGTAAATGCTTTTAATAGTAATGCCAGAGCTTCTTTGATTAATAATTTAAACATTTCTGGGATCATATTATCTATGCCAGGTGCTTTCTTTGGCTTTACATTTTTAATCTGGGATTGGAGTTCAGTCATAAGTTATTTGTATGTCTATTAATTTTCTATGGTCACCTGTTTGGTTTTGATATGTTTTCTAAAGAAAGACTTTAACATGTTTTGAGGTTCTATTATTTCCTTTTGGGTATTAACTTTATAAAAGTATAATTTAAATGCTTGTAATATCCCTTCCAAGTCTGATACTTCCTTTCTAGTATCTGGAATGCATATTTCCTTTATTTGATTAGCTTCTATGATCTTTATAGTTCTATTTGCTATTCTTTTCTGATTTCTGGTATTCATCTAATAAGAACATAGTTCGATCTTCTTTAGATTTATCATTGTCTTATGATGTAGAGTCACTAAATATTTTTTATTCATGTCATCTAATTCACTTATTAAATGTGTCTTTCCCTTCTGAATGTCTAGCTTTAGTGTATCAATTCTTGCTTGGTATTCCAGTAAGTCTTTGTCCCATTGCCTTTTCTGTTTTTTAAACCATGTTAATGCTTAACCATATAAATATGACTTCAAAGAGTCCCAAATATATATCTCTGACATGTCTTTAGTAAGATTTATGTCTAAAAATGTTTATATCTCTTTAACATAAAATTCCTTAAAATCCTTTGTTTGTTATGTATGAAGAAATTCTAAGTTTGTTATGTATGAAGGAATTCTAGTTACAGTTATTCTTTTGTTTTGTATTTAAATTAAATCAAAAGTAATTACATTATGGTCTGACAATGGGTATGCGACTATGGTGACTTTCTCCAACTTTGTAGTTAGATCTCTTGATATGTACACTGCATCTGTTCTTGAATGTGCACCATGTTGATTAGAGTAATGTGTAAAGAATAATGTATTAGGATTGGCATATTCATTAATGTCTATGATATTAAGAGTTTCAGTAAAATCAGATAGCACCTTAGAAATTGCTGTTTTCTTTTGTGTGTTTCTAGCATCAGTGTCCTCATCATTCATTATGCAATTAAAGTCTCCTGCTATGATTATTTCCCCTTTAATATGGTACACAATATCTTCTAAATGCTGCTTGGCTGCTGTGACATCTACTTCGGGCATCCAAAAAATGTTTACTACAGTATATATCTTCCCATTTATGGATGTTGTTACTTAACAGAACATCCTTATTTTGTCATAATATGTATTCAAAACTTTTGGCATTAAGATTGAGTTTTTTTATAAAAATGCTACTCCTCTCTTCTTTTGTTAGTAGAGTGAACTTACTAAAACTGTATAGTTATTTGCATTAATTTTATTTATGTCTTCTTGTATCCGGTGTGTTTCTTGCAAAAAATAATATGTGCATTAAACATCGTCAAATATTTTACGAGACTTTCCCTTTTACAATTATTATTCAGATCATTTGCATTAATGGAAATACATGTCATAGTTAAATTATTACCACTCAAACTGGTAGTCATGAGTATACATTTTAACTAATAAGCACAATGATTTAACTAAAAAGATTGAGTTATTTTCATTTGATGTAGCAAAATAGTTACAACTCATAGGCACCCAATAAAAAAGAATTAATAAAACCTTAAAGACTGAGAAAAAACTAACTCTCATGTGGAGAAACAAACCTCAGCTTTGAACAGACTAGCCATCCAAGCATACCCTCTAACACCCCCTCCAAGAATCATTTCTCAACCCAAGTATATAAACATTTTGTCTAACAGAAAGAAGCTTGCTATATCTTATATTCTATCAATATGAGACATTTTTCATAAAATTTGATTTTAAATCTAAGAATAAACATTTAACATAACCATAGTACTATATTAAAAATATTACTTTGATATTAAAATAATGCAAGTTACAATAACTTTTTGAGTTTTGCTTATAATATACAACAGTTGTACAATAATCAAACTCCTTTTGATAAGAATGAATTAATGTTTATTATTCAGATTAATCTAACTAATCAACAAAGCAGTTTAGATTTATAAATTGCATAACAAGGTTCCATCACTCAATTAAACTCAGTGAAGCTACTGTTATTATATTGTGTAGTAACACAGTCTGCTTCTCATCAATCTCTTTATTATAGATGATCTAATTACAATTTCTGTCTGTGTTAAAATCAAATATACAGTGTCTCTTTTAATGAATCTCTAATTGATTTTACTCTTTTTCAAATTATACAGTTTTGGGTGTTATTAGGTAAATATCCCTTTAAGGAGCTGAGGAAGTCAAACAGGCCATTGTTAACCTTTAATCCAAGTGCTTACATCATGCCTGAGCCTTTTACTTTCATTTTCTAGCACTCACATGGTTGCAAAGGGGTTTTCAGCATCTAAATATGCTAATAATGGGAAAAAAACATCTTGAGAACAAGAAAACAAGTGTTTCAGCTCATGACCTTGTCAGGATGCCAAGAAACAAGTAAGTAAGCAATTTAAGTACTTCTAAACATGCCCCATGCTTGAAGAGTTCTTGAGAGCATTTTGTCCTTCTAAATGGCTGTTTGTATAGCCCAAACATGCCTCTGTAGTTAGAATCAAGTTTATATTTCCCTGAGGCAATTTTTATTTAAACTGTAATAAACCTTGTTCATTCCATGTAAAAAAGAAAGAAAAAAACATTTATTTTCCTGTTTAAGCATGCACTAATCATTAAATCAGTTAAGCCATGAAACATTCATAGATAAACATTTAAAAAAAACAGGCATATATCTTCTGTTTTTTAAAGTTTAGAACTTGTTAAAAATCTATATTTGAACTGTATGTTCAAACAAACATTTTAAATGTTCATCTAAGTGCCTTTTTAAACTATAAATAACTCTCTATGTCTACATTACACAGAAAAACATGAAGTATGGTGTGCTACTTAAAAGTTTTCATTCTTATAGCTCCTCCCTTTCTTTTTTAAAAGTAACTTGTCTGAGATTATGAGTACACAAGAAACTAGAAAGTAAAACTCAAACCAAAAGCTGTAGATGGAATGAAAGAGCAAACACTATTCTTTAGTACTTTCGTTCAAATTTATTCTTCATGAACTTCTTCAAAAAAAAGTTAACCTCTCAAAATACACCTCTTATAAAGTTACATCACACATCACAACTTTCATGATACTTTAAATTAAAGGTATAAAATCATACTACAAAAATAAAAATGAAAAACTGTCTTGTTTTCCAAACAGCTTTGAATGTCAAAACATCATAAAAAATGTCTTAATATAAAAACATCATATTATTATGATTTCAATGTTATTTTAGTGCTAAAAAGCACTTAATATTAATGCATTCATTCAGACCAGGGGCTCAGTCTGCTACCAAACTGATCTACCACAATGTCTCCTCACATTCTAAAATCAAATTGGTGTTCCCTATATAATCCACCTGTTGAACATAATCTATGACTGAAAAGATGAACTTTTTAAAGTTCACACAGTGAATAGCATGCCTAGCTAAAGCATTGGTAAAGTCTTTTTTCTTAATAGCAAGTGTGTGCTCATATATTCTATACTTTAAACATCTAATGGTTATTCCTATGTAGTAACTAGGACAATAGTCACATACTGCCACATAAACTATGTTTGTACTCTCACAGGTAAACCATCTGTGAACCCAAATAGTCCTTTTAAGATGTTTAATAAATGTACTAGATGTATTACTTATATACCTACATTGTTTACACTTCCTACAGGAGAAAGTACCTCAAACACTATTCACATCAGTTGATGCTAAAGTGTGCCCCCCCCCATTTTCCAAAATATTTTCGATGTTCTTAATTTTCTTGTAGGTGAACTTGGGTTCTACACCGACTACCTGTATGAGTTCCCTATTCCCCATCAAGATCTTCCAATTGTCCTTAATCATGTGCTTAATGACACCCATCTCATTGACAATGGGGATGGGAAAAGAAATGGTGAACACTGTGTTGTCCTTCTTTTTCCTGTTGTTACTTGCATCACCAACCCCCCTGATGATGAGTTTGGCAGCGTTTTGTCTTAGAATGAACACTTCCTTGTGTATATTGGTTAACCAAGCCTGGATATACTCTCTTTGTTCAAAAAAATGTGTCAACACGATGACCTCTTGATCAGATGTAAGTCTACTGAGGTGAATAAATTGCCCCTTAATCACCACTTTCTTCATATGCCTAGGGTGTAAGCTATCTCTGTGCAAATATTGGTTGACAAAAAACATCTTTCCTATATATCTTAAGTTTTACCGAGCGTATCAAAAGCCAAATGTATGTCCAAGAAATTAATGGTCCTACCAAAACTTCCCACGAAAATTTCAAAAAATCTGTGGTGTGATTTAAGTCCCTAATAAATTACTCAAATTCACTCTCATCACCAGTCCACAGAAATATCAAGTCATCAATAAATCTTTGATATAAAATAAAATAATGTGGGACCTTTGTGGATGTACATACAAATATCTCTCTTCCCACATGGCCATTACAAGGTTGGCAAAAGATAGGGCCACTCTTGCCCCCATAGCCACCCCTGAGGTCTGATTATAATATCTTTGGTTGAACTAAAAAAAATTATTATCAAGAATTATACCCATAAGCCTGCAAACTGTCTCTATTTTACTGTGTGTAAAGTCAGTGTACCGACTGAGGTAATCTCTCAGATATTATATACCAGCATCTTGGTTGATACATGTGTACAGTGATTTAAAGTCTTGTTGTGTCTTTCAGCTTTTCCCGGTTATGGGTCGCCACAGCGGAACTCCGGTCCGCTAATGATTGGCAGTAGATTTTTACGTGCCGAGTTGCCAGCTCTGATGCACAACCTTCAATGAAGGTACGCCCATTCATGCATATCTCCACACAGAAGACGTTGTAGCTGAGAATCGAACAGGACAGTGTCTTACTGTGAGGTGACAACGCTACCACAGCGCCACCACCGCAGCACCATGGGTGGGGTTAATGTCCCTCAAAATTTCCAAAAGGTGCCAGGAGTCCCTAAGGTACGACTTCACTTTTTGCACTATAGGATTAAGTATGTAATCCAGCCATAAAGAAATATTTTCTGTCTTGGTTCTCCTGGCTCAAATAATGGGCCTAAAGTGCGGATTTGTTTCTGATTTGTGTACTTTGGGTATCCCAAAGAAACGTCCCATGCTGGGATGTTCCACTAACAGATATTCATATGTGTCATGATCTAAACTACTCTGACAAAACATGTCAAAAATATCAGTGTTTATTCTCAAAAAACTGTTGTCAATTACATTCTTATTTACAAGAGAATACATTGTGTCATTTACCAATATGTCTTCAATGTTTTAAACATAATCTTCAGTACACATAATCACCATCATAAAACCCTTATCAGCTCTCATTACTCCAATGTCTTTATTTTTACTTAAAATACACAGTGCCTGGTGTTCTTCCACAATGAGGTTATGCATGTGGGTGTCCTTAACAATATTCCTCATGTCCATTTCACACATGTCACCAAACACTTGCAAGGTGTTGCACAAGGGAGGGGGGTTATATGTGCTATTCTTTTCAAATTTGTTACAAACCTCTTGTTTGTCTACATTTAAATCATGCAGTAGGCAACAAAGGTTACATTTTCTCAAAAAAAATTTGAAATCAACTAACAGTTTGCCAATATTAATAGAACTACTTGGTATGTAGGAAAAAACTTTTTCAAGACTGAAATCACATCATTAGATAAAACACTGTTTGACAAATTCACAATTTACAAATACATCACCAACCACCCTGATGATGGGTTTGGCAGTGTTTTTTCTCAGAATGTTTTGACATTCATAGCTGTTTGGAAAACAAGACAGTTTTTTTTTATTTTTATGGTATGATTTTGTACCTTTAATTTAAAGTATCATGAAAGTCATGTGATGTGTGATGTAACTTTATAAGAGGTGCTTTTGAGAGGTTAACTTTTTTCTGAAGAAGTTCATGAAGAATAAATTTGAACCAAAGTACTAAAGAATAGTGTTCACTCCTTCATTCCATCTACAGCTTTTGGTTTGTCTGAGACTGTGACACTAAAACACTCTAACAAAAGGTATAAGCAGATAAAGCATTGCTTTCTTTCATGTATTATGCTATTGTCATTTACTATACTTTGAGAGATATTAGTTTTATGTAGACATGTTCTAGCATTGCAAAGCTGTTAAGTTAGTAACCCAGAACATTATTAAACAAGAATAAAATGTTTTTACCTTTTTTCCTTTTGGAATGTGGCCTTTAGTTAAAAGGCATTATTTTTGTTGTACATTTTAGTGAACTTCATAGATTTGCTATCTATCTAAAGTGTGGTTCCCTTTAAATAATTTGTGTGTGGTATAAAATGGAAAAAATATGTAAAACAATCATTTAAATGTTATGTGCCATTTAGTGTCTTCTTCTTTTTGTCTGTTTTTTCCCATCCATTCCTCTCTGCTTGGTGTTTTAGAGTAAATCTAGTCCAGTCCAATCTATTTCTTCAGTTGATTTAAAGTTTTGTTAGATGTTAAAAAAGGCACAGCTACATCCAAGGTGTCAAAAGACTTTGCTCCATATGAGAAAAAGATTTTTAAGTCTCACAGGAAAAAGTAAATGAACCTTGAATTCTCTCTTTCTCAATTCTTTTACTAAAGGTAAACATTACTTTCTTTTAGAGATTACCCCCAATGAGTAATCATTGTCAATTCTTATTATGTTATCTTGGTATTTGACAGGAGAGTTTGATCACACAGTTTTTTTCCTTGTCCTGACGAGAGTCAATTTTTTTCTCCCTTTTGTCAATCTTCAAAGATAAATCATGCATGGTAGATAATAAAGTTTGTAATTCCTTCTTCATTGTCTGATCCTGTGAAGTACTCTTTTGACAACTCATTCTGTGAAGAAATCTGAACCCTTTCTGCTTGCTTTTTGACAGAAAAATCATAGAATTTAAACAAAATAATCCAATGTAGACTTCGAAAGACTGTAGTAGAAGTTACTGTTTAAGGTTAAAAAGTTTAAGAGTCTTGTTTTTTAAAATTTTCTGTCATAAATATAACTTAGATTAGAGAGCTGAGAAAAAGTGCTGTCAACCTGTTAGCATCCTCACCACTAAGGCATTCTGTTCTTGAGTGCTGAGGTTTTAATATGTTCACTTGATGGGCTGACAGTGCTGACAGTGTATATAGAACTATGCAATATGTCTTTAATTAAGCATCTTAAAACCAATCCATTGCATAACAGAGTTCTTGAAGAGTACAGTGATCTAGTTACAAGTATTAGGTTGTCACTGCAGAACCCACATGAAGAATATGATGTCAGGCATAAAGTCACTGACTGACAAAGACACAAGTAATCATCAGTCTGAGATCACTGCTCAGACTGCTCCCATTTTGAGAATTGCTTTATTGAGTGTCACTCAAGTATAACAGGAGCCATTACAGATTTTAGCAGAGCAAACTGCCATCAGCAGCACATTATGGATATTTAAAGACTGACAACCTGCTTGTACATACTACAGTTATTTGGCAGGACAAACCAGAGAGCTAGCAGAAAATTGCTGAAAGCCTGTAAAATATTCTTATCAATGAAATACTAATTACAGTAAAAAAGAGGTGTAGCGGATGCAGATTCTATACTGTCATAAAATAAATTAACCAGTACTGAAACACGGCTGTAATATTCACAATAAGATAATGCACAGTAGTAAAACTAACAACATTTGAATATGTAAGCACTTTTGCAAACCAGTCACTTCATCAGACTACACTTCATCATTACAACACGTAATTTATAGCCATATGACATTCAAACAAACCAGTCACAAATACTATCTAATTTAAAACATTGCCATAATACCAAAATAAACTTAAAACTATCATATATATATATATATATATATATATATATATATATATATATATATATATGTATCTTGCTAAAGCTATTACCAGAATAGCCCGAAAATACAACAAAAAATCATTAAATATAATCCTACTAACAATTATCTCTCCTTTTTCGTTTCAACTTCCATTTTTTTCAGAATTGGCTTCAATGATAAATAATCATTCAAGCCACTACCTATATGGGATATAAGTGTTAATATCCATTTTAGCTCCTGATCCTCTGTAAAGTTCACATGGTCTCTCATACGTTCACTCTCATAGATAACGTTTATCACCATAAACCTAAAATAATGTGCAACCCCTTCAGTTAATATGTTCTTAGCTATAGCACAAAATTTCTGTCCTTTACACATGCAATATAGATGATCCTGTATCCTTTCCCTCAGCCTTCTATTAGTTTTTCCGACATAAAATGCATGACAAAGCTAAGTAAACTAAGTTTTTTGTGTTATAATCTGCTTGTACGCTAAATTTAAATAACTTCCCTGTGTCTGGATGCTCAAACTCATTTTTAATGTCTGCATATTCACAATATGCACAAGTGGGGCATTTTCTTGTACCCAATCTACTATAGATCTTAAGCACTTTCTTATCTTCCCATCCCTTTGGGATAGCAAAGTAACTTCTTTAATGAGGCATTATTTTTATAATAAAACTTAGATCATTCACCCACAATGATTAACAGCTTAGGGTCACTCCCCAATATGTTACGATTCTTACTTATATTATGTTTAATAGCTGTTGAGCTGAACTATAGATTGATGGCACGAGCAAGCTATCCTGCTGCATTCTAGAAGACATATTCCTATCTACTTTAGCTGAAAAATATGGTATTGCATCATTACTGTCTTTATGACATAGCACAAGATATCTCATGATGTTTATACCCCCTACTCTTCAATCTTTGACCTAGGTTTACATACCTATATATAATAAATATATCATCCACAAACTGATTATATAAAATTATATCACTATTGTATTGAGAGAGAATGACTACACTTGTCTCCCATTGTCCCATAACCATGTTGGCATAGCTATTGGTACAAGATATTCCCATAGCTATCCCAGCACATTGTAAAAAGTATTGATTATTAAACAAGAAAACATCATAGTTAAAAACACATTCCATCAAAAAAAAAAAAACTAACAACTCCATGAAATTAGAACTATATGTACTATACCTATCCGAAAAATAATTTCATCATAGTTATAACTTCAACCGTGGAACTAACAGTGAATAACAATTTAACATCAATTGTCACCATAAAATTATTAATATAAATAGGTAATAAACTCATACATTCATACAATTGCTAGCAGAACTGTCTTGTCTCACTCAGTACATATTCATATTTCTTCAGAACTATACTCAAAAAACTTTCCAAGTAAATGGATGCAGGTTTGGTTATGCAACCTGTACCTGCAACTATAGGATGAAAAAGGGGGTCAGTAGGATGTTTATGTATTTTTGGTAGCCCATATAGGCAAGGAATAGTTGGTGCATCAGCCCTTAAATAATTAAAAATCACACTACTAATGTCCCCTCGACCAAAACAACTAGAAATAGCTTTATCATATTCTTGAATACAGCTATTAACTTCTACATGTGTAATTGGTTTAAAAGTAGTCAAATCATCCAACCTTTTAACTATCAAATTGTAATAAAAATCTGCATTCATAACAACAATTGATCAGCCCTTATTGACTGGCTGAATCACAATATTCCTTTCATGTTCCAGCTCTCTCAAGGGTATTTGCTCCTCCAGTGTCATGTTATACAATTTATTAGACTTTTTATCAACATTATCAAATAAATTATATATATATATATATATATATATATATATATATATATATATATATATATATCATCATTTACTTAATGAGATGGTAAGAGAACCAATGGCTGAAGGCAATGATACTGGATCATTGAAGAATGAGTTTATTAGTCAAAAGCAGTTGATAGAGAAAAAAGTAAAATTTTTAAATGCCTGCAATGGCAAATATGTTTTTGGTCTTATCTTGATCTTGACATTGTCCAGCGAGTGCTCATAATATTAAAAATGCCTACATATGTGAACACTTATCCAATATTACTGAAGAAGTGGCAAGAATTAAATTTGAAATAAGAGGCTGATTACATGAATTGAATGAATCAGTTGTTTACTGATGTGGAGTTTGAACTACTGATACAAATAATGGACTTAGAAAATAAAGTCTCTGTTATGCCGTGTTTCAATAGTAACTTAAAATTTTACAACCAGACGCTTGAACAGTTGGATGTGTTTGAATTTGTTCAATTGTCGGTTGGAAGAAACCAAGAAACATAAATTAAATAGGGATATGAATAACTTTATGAGGGGAAACATTTTCTACTGGCCAAGGAACAAGGAACAGTATAGAAATATATGTACGAATAAGCAAGATCTATGTATGAACTTGATAATATATCTTTACCCATACCCACAGCTAATAATATGAATGTGCCTACAGCTGTTGCTCAAACATTAGAGAGCCCATAAACTCAAAATCATATGCTAGTATTAAATCAGACATCTACATTTTCCAACAGAGAACTGCAAACTTCATCAGGAAATATGATCAATTGGGAAGTAGTCACTGAACCAATGGGGAATTAGGATTTTTGATCCACCCACTTTGGTATCTAATTGAATTTAACCGAAAGGATAGATCTGACCAAATGGGATTCATCAGCAGGAAGAACAAGAACAAGAGAAGGAGGTGGAAGAAGCAACGGCCCACAGACATGCAGTCATTCCAATTCCATGAGATAAATATTGAATTGACAATTGTTAACCTTTCATCCACAGACCTATCCCCTTCAAGTCTTTCCCTTTTAGAAAAGGGACTTCAGTTTATCCCTACACCTAGTGACTCTGTAGCTGATGGAATAATTGACTTAAAGATATTTGTTAGGAGTCTTGAACTAAAATGTGATTTAAAGATAACACATATCAGCTGTAGGTATATAAATGTTCTAGTCATCCCTACAGGAACATTTGTTGTTACTGCTTTCCATATCTATGCAAAATAAATTAGGCAGTTATATGAGAAAAAAGAAAAAAGAAAAAATATATATAACTTAACCGTGGCTGAGCATGATTCTCTACAAGCATTAAAAATAATACTAGCATTGTTATTAAACAGTCTGACAAAGGTGGTGCTATAGTGATCATGAATAGGAATGCTTATGTGACTAGTATGCACGAGTTTTTAAAGGATGATGAAGTGTTTAGAATTATTGACAGCAGAAAAATGAATGATGTGATTTTTAGAGTAAATGTTTGCATCTGTGATTTACAATTGCAAGACAATATTACCTGTGATATGTACACATACTTTCATGTACCCACCCAATCACTCCAGTCCTTTATGGACTACCCAAAATACATAAGAATAGGACACAACTCCCAATAAGACCTATAGTATCTAGGAAAGGATGAATAATAGAACCCATCTATTTATATTTAGATGAAGTGCTTGGTTATTTCTCTGAAAGAATCGGAATTTTTATACTTGATACTGGTGATTTTCTTAATACGTTTTATTCCTGGTATGAACAGAATCAAACAATTGATTTTTTTATATGTGACATTGGATATTGATTCACTTTTTACCATTATATCAAATGCATATGGTGTGAAAGTTGTGAGAGGATTGCTTCATTTAAATAGTGAATTTAGTAATAGGAAAATTGAAACCATTTGTTTCTTGTTAGATTTAGTATTAAATAACAATATCTTTCTATTTAAAAATCTTCCATCCTTCCATCCAACCTCCTCATCTTCCATCTTAATCTAAGAAGAATAAATAACAAGATTCATAATCTACATGCTATGTTAGCCACACATCTCCCAGACATCACGTGTCTATCTGAAACATGGCTCAAACCATCCATAAAGGATGAAGAGATTCTCCCACCTGAGTACAATATACTTAGGGTTGATCGGATAAAAAAAAAAGGGTGGTGGAATAGCAGTAATGTTTAGAAACTCATTAAATATCATTATGAATCCATTACAACCTCCCAAGGTCTCGAATATGGAACTAATTGCCCTAAAAATATGCCTAAACAACCAATAAAGTATCAATCTAATTGTAGTCTACATCCCACCAGGGAAAAACTTATAAACCTTGGAGCTAACTCTAAGTTGGCTAACCTCGAACTACCCTCAAGAAACCATTGTATTAGGAGACTTTAACATTGACTGGTCCCAGTGCTCTGACCAGATGAATCCCCTGTCCATTAAGCTACATGGCTTCTCACAAAACATACCATCTCCTACTAGAATAGGTAATGCTCAACAAAAAGAAAGCACTATCAACTGGATTCTCACCAATAAAGACACACTTAATTATACCACTGGGACCCTCCCCAACGATCTTAGTGACCACCTTGTCACTTTCATTATAAAACATAAATCGACGTGTATAAACCTCCCCATAAATAGACTAGTTAGAAATAAGAAGAAATTTGTCCGAGGACAATTCCTAGCAGAACTTAAATCCTGTAACTGGTCCATGCTAAAAACACTTCCCATAGATGAGAGTGTGACTTACTTTAATGACACATTCCTAAATATACTGGACTCTCATGCACCATCAGACCCAAGGTCCGGATAGCACCTTGGCTAACCAAAGAAACTAAATCAAAAATTAAACTTAGAGACCAGGCCTGGGAAAAGTGGCGTACCACCAAAGCACCCCTAGATCGCATCAAATTTCAGCAGCTCAGAAACTCTAGAAAAACAGATATTACCCGGGATAAAAAGAAATTTCTGTCATCTCCAATATAAACACCAAAATAACCCAAAGAAGTTTTGGGCAGGTTTTAATAACCTCCTTTATTCTGGGAAATCAACTACCCCTACTCCTGAAAAACTCATTGGTAAAGATCCTGAAGAAATAGCTAATACATTTAACTCTTTTTTCACCAAGACCATTCAGTCACTAGCCAGTCAATTACCTACTTCTTCCTCCTCCTTAACCGGTGCCACTCGCAAATCTCTACCCGCCTTTAATCTTCAACCAATATCCATCTCCTATATCAGAACCCTATTAAAGAAACTCAAACCATCCACTCTATCGGCTGATCGTCTCCCAGCTGAATACCTACAAATAACATCTGATGTTATAGCCTATTCTATCTCAATCTTGATTAACAGAACTATAACAGAGGCCACCATCCCCTCAATTTGGAAAATATCATACGTCATCCCACTTCATAAGGGAGGCTCCTCCACGGAAACATCGAACTATAGACCTATAGCAATATTGTCTCCAATAGCAAAAATAATGGAAAGGTGTGCTCACAAGCAACTCCTACACTACCTCACCCTAAACAATCTTCTGTCCAAAAGCCAACATGGATTTCGCCCCCATCATAGTACAACCACTGCCCTCCTTTCCTTTGTTGATTCAGTAAATAGCAACCGTAACAACAAATTAATTACTTCTGCTCTCTTTCTTGACTTGTCAAAAGCCTTTGACATGGTCAATCACCAACTATTGCTCCACACCCTTGAAACCCTTCACCTCAATAACTTAGCCCTATGCTGGTTTAATGCTTACTTTTCTGGTAGACAGCAAGCAGTCCAGTGGCAAAGCAAGCTATCTCACTTGCTACCTAACACCATAGGAGTTCCCCAAGGCTCTATACTTGGTCCCCTTCTTTTCTCTGTATTCATAAATGATCTCCATTCTGTCATCCCCAAAGCCAACTGCATTCAATATGCAGATGACTCCACCCTGATTTGCTCTGATGTCTCTCTCCATAATCTCCAAGTAGCCACCCAGCACTGTTTTGCTGCTGTTGAAAAATGGTTCTCTGAACGGAAACTCATCCTAAATCCAATAAAAACTAAGCTACTACTAATCTTCCCCACCTCAGCAACCCCCTTAGGGCAATACCCACCACATTCTAATAATAGGACCTTTCACGTTCAATCCACCAACGGCACCATCATCGAGCCCGTCACCAACACCAAACTACTAGGTGTTACCATTTTTCACAAGCTCAAATTTGATATGCACATTAGTCAAACCATTAAGACAGTAAACAAGAAACTAGGTTCCATGTACAGAATTAAGAACTTTCTAACTCCTAATACTAAACTAACCATTGCACGTACACACCTTCTCTCCACCCTATTGTATGCCTCCCCGGTGCTATCCTTCCTCAATAAAAATGAGCTTAACAAACTCTCAGTTGCTTATAACCATATCGCTAAATTTGTCACAGGAGCACCTTACCGTACTCATCACTGCCTTAACCTAAAGAAACTTGACTGGTTAGAATTACCCAACCTTCTCAAACTTAACCAACTTACTGAAGCATTTAAAATAATAAAGGAACCAGATAAAACCCCCTCACTGAACAAACTCTTGACCCCCTACTCCAATCTCAACTGCCTCCGATCTTCAAATAGTGTCCTGGTACAAACTATGAAATCTAATAATTCGGGAGGTGATGCTCTTTATGCCAATTCTATTGGAAAGCTTTGGAATTCCCTTCCTAATAACCTAAGACTAACCACTTCACTCAGCCATTTTAAAATTAATCTCAAGTTATTCCTTAAGGCACACTGGCTATGTCCTTGTGACAATCCTGACTAATCCCATAGTCGTATACCACCCACATGCTATTATCTAAAGGTCTCATCCTTCTCTCTGTATGTTTAGTTCCTCTTGGACTGCTCTCTCCTTAGATTTCTAGAGTCGATCTGTGAAAAATTTTCATACTTCTCCTCTGAGATTATAATCTTAATCCTCTTGACTGTTTAACGTATCTGTATTTCTGTTTACTTACACATCATGTACTTGTGAATTTATTAGAATGTAATTTCGTGCCTCTCTGTATTATGTATACTAAGAATGTAGCTGGATGTAAGTCTATGTATTGTTTTTTTAAATGTGGAGCTTTTCTCCCCGGGTCTCTGCTGAAAATGGATATGTATCCAGTTAGACTAATCCGGTAAACAAATGTAAAATAAATAATAAATAAAATAAATATAAAAATTAAATTTATCACCAAAATTCCAGGGTTGCAATGCATACCTCAGTTGCTAATATCTATACCAATATAACAATAGATCACTGGGAAAAAGCATTTATTTTTAATTCTTCAACTGATTATTATATGCACATTTTATTTTACAATCACTTTGCAAATGATATATTTATGGTCTGGCAAGGTGGTGTTAATAAGCTTATAGAATTTAACAATTATCTTGACAGATTTTCTTAAATTTAAATTGTCATAATCTATGAATGAAATAATTTTTTTAGATGTGAGAATTTTTAAACGAGATGCTGAAGTTGGTACTATAAGAAGGAGGTTTATGCTAATCATTTCTTGCATAGATGCAGCATGCACCTGAAGCATAGCTTTAAGGGCATAGTGAGAATCCAATTCCTTAGGGAAAGTAGATTATATACTGATGCCCATTTATGTGAACTACAACTAATGGACATGAAGGGTGAGTTTTGAAATAGGCACTGTGACCCTGCAATGTTTGATGATATTTCCCATGAGGTTATATCTGCATGGGACAATACATATTTTATGCACTCTATAATCTGGATTCAAACCCCAGTGGTCATGTTAGTACTAATAATAATGACAAAAAACTTCTATTAGGTACTTAACTCACTGTAGTACTAGAACAGAAGGAGTTCTTAACATCATAAGAAATAATTGAGGTACTCAACCAGGAATTAATAAAGTCATAAAAGAAAGTTCACAATTTGCTTACAAAGATTGTTTAAACTTGAAACAAAGACTTTATTATCAGGAAATTAAACCAAATAAGAGGTTGACACACAATGTAAAAAAAGTAATCCACTCATTATAATTGTTCAACTTGTAATTACATTTTAACTGATATAAATTTTAAATGTGTGAATAGTATACAAGTATTTAACATTAATTGTTATGCAAATTGTTATACAGAAAATATTATCCTGAACATTTGTCAGAAATTAGGAGAAATGTCAGTACGAATACACTTGTGAAACATATTCAGGAAATGGGGTTGTCACATAACTTTAGATTTTGAGTTATGCAAGTTATATCTAGGAGAAAGAGGGATGATGATTTGAAAAATTATATGAATGTTTGTGAAAAGAACTGGATAATGCATTTGAATGCAGCCAGTCCACCTGGGCTGAATTCTGCTGTAAGTTTGAAACCAATGTTGAGATATAAATGGAATAAATTATAGAGTGCATACTTTGTAACTATATTTTTAACTGGTGCTCTCACCTAAGTTACCATATAATCATGTAGCTAGGATACAATGCAATTGATTGATTGCTGCTGGTTTCTGATTGTATAACAAATAAGTGATGTAATTTAAAAAAAATATGTTTTTAGAGGTTTTTTATATCCATTGAGAAAGGATGAAAACCCAAAATCTTTGGTGTTGTGCATTATTATACATTAAATTACTTGTATTGGTGTTGAGCTCAATCCTTCATTTTGGATTTTAAACTTTGTGCGTTTTGAGCTCATTTACATGGATTTGGATTGTTTTCCTTTGGATTAAAATTAAAGAGTTTGTCTGACCTATGCACAATGGTCCCACAAAGATCTTATTTTACTTTGCATGTTTGAAATACACAATTAGGTTATAAAGAAAAGGTGTTCTGCTACATTCAGTAAACAGCTGGTGTCAGTATGAGTCACTTAAAAATCTACATATGGTTTATTAAAAAAAAACTCTTTGCTAAATATTTCATGTGCTTTTTAATGCAGTATAAATAAAGTAGAAACAATAAATAAGTTTTCCTACAAGAACTTTTGATTTGTGATGGACTTTCGAGTTATCGTTTCAAGGATAGCATAAATTACAGCTCTTATGCTAGTGAATGACTTCATTTATTACAATTGCTCAAATATTGATTTTGTTTTATAACAAAATGATTTCATTCAAGGTGCAATACTTGGGTAATTTAATGTTTTAAATAAAGTTAGTTCATTCTACAATTCTCTGCATCCACATGCAGTAATTTTATTTACTCCTTTTTGTACAAATGAAAGCCATTCCCTCACAATGGCAGTGCGCTAACTTGAATGCATTCTTTATGAGTCTGTGGAGAAGGTCTCAGTGCATTTTATGAAAATGACTTTCCCGGGATTCAATAAACTCCATGCATGGAATGAATCATGTCCATGTAGCCATAGCTTTAACAGCAGTGCTCCTTGCATATTCATGAAGGTGCGGTGTTACTAAGGCTAAATGGACATGAACACCACTGAGTGCAGGGGGCATGTTTAGGTAGTGCACACACATCTAACATGCCCCCTGCACTCAGAAAGTGCCGTACGGCACTTTTGAAAGCATTTCAGTGTCTGCAGACAGTGAAATGAAATAAAATGAGTATTTCAGTGTCTGTGGACACTGAAATAGGTAGGGGAGCAAGAAACAATGCAGGGTGTGTGTGACAGGTTCTGGCACACACACACCCTGCATTGTAAAAGTGCCGTATGGCCATAACCATCAACATTACAGGTTTCTGCAGAATGCCCAGATGCCTGCCTCACATACCTCTCAACTCCTAGAGCAAGGAAGCTGTACAAGCCCATAAATAATGGGGGGACAAAGGCACAAAATTAGGGACACTTTTTAAAT
Source organism: Protopterus annectens (assembly GCF_019279795.1). Classification (NCBI taxonomy): domain Eukaryota; kingdom Metazoa; phylum Chordata; order Ceratodontiformes; family Protopteridae; genus Protopterus; species Protopterus annectens. The sequence continues at coordinate 1,272,383,117 of NC_056733.1, read as the reverse complement.
ATTGCACTGACAAACCTGAAAAGCTGATAGAATAAAAGGTTTGCATTATCAAGGACTTCCTGAAGGGTACAAAGACTGAAAGACACATTTCTGCCATGTGAAAGTACCATATAGCCATAACCCTCAACTGTACATGTTTCCATAGAATGCCCAGATGCCTGCCTCACAGACGTCTCAACCTCCTAGAGCAAGAAAGCTGTACAAAGCCATAAATAATGGGGGGGTGGCAAAGGCACAAAAATAAAGACACTTTCTAAATATTACACTGACAAACTCAGAAAGTTGATAGAATAAAAGGTCTGCATTAGCATGGATTTCCTGATGGGTATGAAATCTGAAACTCAAATGTCTGCCAGTATGTTCTGCCTTAAACCCCGAGTGATTTGCCAGTGATTTGCTAGAAAACCACAGTCATACCTCTTAAGTTTGTAAGCGCAATAATTAAAATCTGTCCCTATGTGTCCCTTCACAATTTGCCTTACTCTGACTGGCAAGGAGTACAGATACATGTAAATAAAATGGGTTAATTATTCTTTTTTTCATTTTAAGGTATGTTTAAACATAGCTGAGCAGGTGTGTGTGTTATGGCCCTCTACTCAGCATTGCTTAAACATCCCATAGGAGATAAATAAAAATATACAACTTAAATCCTCATGCCAAGATAGTGTAGTGGTTAGAGTCCTGGCTTTGCAATGCAAGTGTTCACGGTTTGAGCACCAAGGCACTTTATTTTTACATAGGAAAGCAGTGTTAAAAGTATTATTTTAATTTTAAATTATGTAGCAATTGATATTTGTCAACAAGGGTAGTGTAGCTGGTCTAAAATGTAAGTGTGAGTGCATATCTTCTTCTTCTTTTGGCTTTTTCCCAGTTAGGGGTCACCACAGCAGATCACCTGTCTGCTCATGATTGGCAGTGGAGTTTTACAGTGTCGAGTTGCCAGCCCGGTGCCCAACCTTCCACAGAAGGCACACACACACACACGCACTCACACCTAGGGCCAATTTAGAGTGTCCAATCCACCTGCAGTATGTCTTTGGGATGTGGGAGGAAACCGGAGCACCTGGAGGAAACCCACGCAACCACAGGGAGGACATGCAGACTCTGCACAGAAGGCACCCCAGCCGAGGATCGAACCGGAGAACCTCTTGCTGTGAGGTGACAATGCAAACCACTGCACCACCGTGGCCGCCTGTAAGTGTGAGTGCATATAACATGTGAAATCACCCGTGTATACACAAGTGTCCCATAGAATATAGTCACACCCTATGGTAATGTAATGAAAGCACAGAGAGGGACGTCATATAAAGTAAATCTTACACACTTACTTATATGTCAGTAATGATTAATTAAGTCATTATCCTGATATTTTTGTAAAATGAAAAGTGACCAGTGGTTAGCAGTGCTCAGTTATGCTTAGTTGGTGTAAGCACTGCTTAAATGTGAATGCTAAGCAGCAGTCAGCTCAGTTAAATGGATTTGCACACTGTTAAGCAATGCTCAGCTATTATTCCTTTAAGCACTGTTCAACCTAGTTTAGCGGATTTGCACACTACTTAGCTGAGCTTAGCATTTTCAAAATTGTCCAATGATGGCAAAGGAAAGGAATATGGCCTCATTTAAACCATGCAGGCAGGAATACAGTCATAACCTGTTGTAGTTTGAGCAGGAACATGTCTGGCATTGGAGAGGGAGTGTGCTTTCGGGTGCAGCGCTGGGGCATCCTGTATTCCATGGTCATGGCTGGACTCCTCGTAGAGCACCATTATGACAGACTGCTGTAGGGCCAGTACCAGGGCAATCAGTACAAAGCAGAGTGTGATGAGAAACAGCCTTGTAGCTCATTTTAGCACACCAAAACGTGGTTCAAAACCAGGAAGTGGTACTGATATATGTGCATATATACACTCAAGAAATTTGCAATATTTGTAGAAACAGTCAGATAGTGGTAACCAATATTTTCTCCACAGGTCTCACAGGTAGTAAAATGTTTGTAGTAGCTGTTTGAAGGGTCTAACAAAACACTGTGTACAACTATCCCACTGTCCAACCCCATGCCTACAAATGACAGCAGGATAGGTACATACACCACGCCCTCTTCCAGATACATGTCTCTCAAGTGTCATGCTGTCATGGCTAGTGGTCACTGCTGCCAATCACCTTGGACACAGATAGGAATCCAGGTAAGCTATGCTAGTAGCAGACTCACACAACATTGTTGCAGGGTATCCCTTCTTTGTCACTTATGTAACCCTGACATGTAAAAGCCCCCCCAGTAAAGTAGCCACAGTGCACCAGTCTGCCCCATACCATTACAGGTTGACAGTCTAACAGGAATTTATGTACCACAGAAGCTATGGGCCATAGGTAGATGTAAAGTGAGGGCAGCCCTGTAGAGTATTTTGCAGTACTGTTGTGAAAAATAGAAGCCGATACAGCTGTTAATGGACTTTTTATTCTCTTACCCTACCAGTCATCTGCATCAGTGATCATGATTTATATACTATGGGTATGTTGTTATCAATTCCTATTCTTGGGACATGTGTTCCATTATTGTTCATATATTTCATTGGTTGCATATCAACATACCTTGTTCAAATACCATTAATGGTGGCCTGTTGCCATCAGTGTAACTTGCATGCTGTTAAAATGCCTACTGTTGTTCCATTTATGCATTTGTTCTGTTTGCTATGCAACTGTTTCAAATAAGTTGGTTTGGGTTAATGGGAACACCCATGCATGCTGTTATAACTAATTTTGCAATGTGTTGTTCATGACTAACCAATATATGTGGGAAAACCACAACAGCATAGCATGCTTGGGAAGGCAGATCCCAGCAGATCCACCTGTCCCACCCCATCTGGCCATGGCACCGGGCCCCAGCATGTCTGAGACCCAACCTGGGACATCCTTCTCCACTGGTCCTGCACCACCTTTGGGTGGAACTGCCGCAGGGGACAGGGCCCATCTCCCCCAGGCATGAGCATGGAGAGGAGCCTGTCACCCACAGAATGTGCCGGGGTATGTTGTGCAGCATCATCTGCTCTGAGGTGGGTAGGCAGCTGTGCCAGATGGAGGGCTGCCTGGCACACCTTGAGGGACAGGCTGCCCCTGTTGTCCAGCCCCCAGCAAAGCCACCTTTGGGGCCATGAAGATGCAGTGGTGACTGCCCATGAGTGGGGACATCACTCCCACTGTATCCATTTGGGGGATCATGGGCTTCTGATTCCCAACCACTCTCCCCATCCAAGGTGTTTACCCCCTCATGTGTCATATACTGCCTTGTTTTCTGTTCTGTGTGTCCTGTGTGTCTTGTCTGTCTGCAAATTCTACCTATCCTGCCAAACCTACCTCCCCAAACATAACTACAGCCTTTCCTCAGCATCCCACTCTCATCTAAGGAAAAAAGGGGCATCTGCCAGACAAATAAATCATTTCTGCATACATAGCTCTACATTTCACCCCCATGTACAATGGAATTAAGCAATCTACCCACAAATTATTCAAAAAATGTCTGTTGCTAACACCCCTCCCTGTGGGGTGTGAGGCTGTAAATTCAAAATTCTACACATTATTCGTACCTGTTGCTGCAGAAGAAATGTAGAGCTATAGTCCTTTCCTACACCCATCTTGCACAACCCTAGCAAGTTTTCCTAATGTTTTACCCCCTGCTTGTCCACATTTCACCGCTTTCCTATCACCCTTTTTTCTTTTCTTTAATTAAAATCTCCGTGGGTGTAAGTGGGAGTAAGCAGTGTTAAGTGAAGCTAAGAGGGCTTAACCATCTGTTAGCATCACTTAGCTCCATGCAAACCCATGTACCTTAGTCACTCTGGCTCCACCAGCCCATGTTCTGCCCACCTACAAAATAATTAGCCCTGCCATGTCACCCCTTCCCTCCTCACTCAATGTCTCAGACCTGTTATAACATGCTTAACTTACCTCACTTCATCTGAACTTCAAATACATATCCAACTCACTTACACCTAGTTTCTTCTCACTGCCACATATACTACTCACTCATTCTCCTCTCTTACTCCTCTATCTTCCCTTTCCATCCCATTAGGCCTTTAGCTTGTTCCACCTTTGTGTGGAGCTTCTGTCTGCTTTATATCTGCTTGTTTTCAGTGTAATATTTGTATACAAGATTTAGGTATATGAGTTTAGAACAGTATCTGCCTAAGCTTAGTACTATCTATATATACATCCTACCCTTATTCCTAGCCTTTAGCTAGATATTGCTATATATGTTCATTACTATGTTTCATATTATAAGTATAGCTAATGTTTGCTGCAGTATGTATTATTTGCTATTGTATGTATATTCAGTAGTTCATGTACTCTGCTGTTCATTTATTTTTCCGTGGAGTTTTTCTCCCCAGGCCTCCAGTGAAAAAGGACCTGTGTCCAGTTGGAATTTCCCAGTAAACAAATGTAAATAAATAAGTCTCAAATCCAGGACACTGGCAACACAATCATAGCTACGTACCACTACACCATCTGAGTTGTTGGAATTAACAATGCTTTTACAAATATATCATGCATTCTAGTCATTTAACTTAAATGAAAAAAAGTCATAATTTCCAACTCTTGAACTTAAGACTTAGAACTTGGGCAGAGCAGATATACAAGACATACTTGTGCTATTTCTGTTACAACCTGTGTTATTCTGGGGTATGGCTATTGGCCAGCAACATGTTGTCAATGCTGATACAGAAAGGTGGCAGCCCTTTATACACTGACAGTACACTGACCTTCAGTTACCTGCTGCCTACTGGGCACCATACCTCTCAACTTCTGACAGCCAGACATCTGGACAAAGCCATAAGTGAATGAGGGACAGAGGCCTAAATATATTGACCATTTTTTTGTATTGGCCTTTCAAACATAGAAAGGTGGTTCAATAACAGGTTTGCATTAGTAAGCATGCATGTTTCTATAGGGTATGCAGTCACTACAATCTGTCATTATTTTCTGACCTTAGTCTTGCGTGATTTGCCAATGAATTGCCAAACAATCACTATTTCATGCTATACAGACCACAGTTATGATGCAAACCTCTGGACATACCACAGACGTTTGGGTTGTGTATTTGTCGGTTTACAATATCTCTGTTCCTGACTGCAATCATGATGGACTCCATGGACTAGCATTTCGGACTTCGTAGGCTTATAAGAATATAGTTCCCATGGTGTGTTGTGCACCAACACTGATGGGGTGTGCCACATGTTGCTATAACACATTCAACGGTGTAAAATCCTGTAGAGAGTGTGAGGCTCAACAGACTGTTCAGGTGCAGTGTCTGTTTGTCCTGTCATTCACTTATGACACATATGGGGAAACAATGTTATCCACATGATGGGATTCATTTGGCATTGGGAGGACCAGTTTACACATTCTACATGTGATATCTCCTGGTATGATGTTAGGGCCTTTTGTCACTGGGAGGTGGGTATGTATGTATGGGCCTGTCTGACAGGATGTTGACATTGTCAGTCAGGTACAGTTGACCCTGACTCAGGACATATATGACTGTACATCGATATTTCTGACATAACTGAAGGAGGTGTAATGTTTCTGCCTGTACTCCTTTGCAGATTATCTTTCCACAGCAACAACAAACCTGAACACTAAAACCCTGTTATACTATTTTACACACTTGACACACTACTGATCTTTTGTGATCAGTCGACAGTGTATGTCATCATCATATCCTGGCATGTCCAAAGGTCGGTTTCATGTGTACTCTCCAGTCCAGCTGGTGCATATTGGAATTTGGACGCATTGTTACAACTGCCTTATGTACACAGGTAACACTGTCCACCTATCAACAAACACAGATATATGTGAGAGGTGCAACTGTATAGACAGACAGGAGGCTGAGCCTTCCCAAGCCATGACTGGCACAGTCTATCGGGTGGTGAAGGTAACCACACACAGCACAAATACAGTCGCACATGCACCTATGACAACAGTAAACCATATACATTGACACACAATGACATACTTGGAGCATCTAAATATACTCTGCCTAAGCAGCTGAGACATCCAAAGCAGACACACAAGCAACTGCTAACACACAACCATACACACATATCACATAGTTCACAAAGTCATTGTGCCACACAGTCACTGCCCTTAGGCCTACACAACACACCACATACACTTGTATTAGGTGACTGTCATTGTCTGTCACATTGACATCCCACTCACCAGGCTGAACAAGGTGAAGGTCACTTTGTGCTGTGTGTCGGGTGCCAGGATATGCCACATGACACATGCACTGTTGTCAGTCCACTGCAAGTACAAATATGGCTCCATCATTAACCATTCTGGTGTGTAAACCCTCAGACGTTCCTCCCTGGACTACATGACAAGAGACATAGAGGAGCTCTCTGATCATGTAGCTCAGGACAGTATGACCCTGACCTTGTGTAGCATCTTACCCTCACCAAGTACTATGTCACAGTATACAGATGACATGATCACTTTTAACAGTTGCCTAACATATTGTTGTCATTCACAGGGGATCCAGTGTCTGTCAGCCTGGGATTACACGCTCAACATGCCATGTACATTCGCTATGGACGCCATGCATCTGTCACCCCTAGGCTTTCACAGACTGCCTTAGGCTCTTGACACACACATAGTGGCTGTTTGAAGCGAGGGTCAGAAGACAAAACCACAGCCATAGATGTTACAGGGTACAGGAAATGGAGAGTGATGGTGTTCAACAACTGATGTCTAACCCTCAGAATGCATACAGTCAGGACTCACATCAGTATGGAATCTGTCGATATATGTGCAGTAACAAACACCTGGTTCAGGCTCACAAAAGCACAGCAGCACTAACAGGTTTTACGTCATACCATGGTTTTCAGACACAAGACTCGGACTGGAGTATCCATATACATCATTCATACACACACCTCCAGGTTGGTAGCAGTACACAAAGCATTGGGGAACGTACATGTGCAACTGAGAGTGGGCAAAACTGCATTTCAGTTTGTAGACTGTTACAGACCACACTCCCAAACTTGGGCACAACAGTCATTATTCCTGGGAACACTGGGGAATGCGAAGGTCTCACCAAACACCATTATATTGTGTGATTTCAAATACACAAACATTGACTGGGTATACTACTCAAGTAGTGACACCCTCGCACAACAGTTGCTGGGATTGTTACACTCAAATCCTATGGCAGACCTGGTCACCACACCCACAGGGGGTTAAACATGTGGGACCTGATCATCACCCACATGGGGACTCTATGTTCCACAACAGAGGTATACCTGTAATTGTTAAGGTCGGAACATACATTCATCTCACTAGACATACATATCCCATACACACACACACAAACATCCTATGTGATCTCAGTGACAGACTTCTCATGTGCAAATGTCACATTTGTACAAACTGAGGTGGTATCCCTCAATGACCCTGGGACAGTATTAATTACGACTCACACCACTTCATACTTTACAAGCACATTCTATGGACAACTACTGAAATTCATGGATCATGCTATCCCAGATAACTACAAGACTCACTCCTCCAAAGGCAGGGGACCTGTCTACTGGACCATGGCCATTACTGAGCTATACAGGGACAGGAGGAGGCTACTACATTATAGAACACAATCACAACCAGGAAGGCATCTCTGATCAGTACTATGGTATAGCTACGATCACTTGTTGATTCATCTAAGGCCCACTTCTAATGGACACTTGCAACAGACACTATAGACAATCACAAGGCCTTATTTAGTTATGTCAGGGACCTGGGTGGGAACTCACAGATATGCTGTGAGTTATTGCATAATTACAAATGATACAGTGAACCCACTGACATTGCGAACATCCTGGACAACAGGTTCAGTGGGAATGTTTCCCCACCATCCCCCCTGCAGTGCACATGTCCATCACAACAGGGTGTAGCCTCCCTGACATCACAGATGAACATGTGTGTGCTGCCCTCTCAATAGCAGACAACACAGCATCAGTGGGACCAGATGGTGTCCCAGACTGTGGCATACATGAGATTCGTGACAAACTTCACACTCTCATTATGTCACTGTTCAATATCACAGTTACTACAGGATGTGTACCCATGGAATGGCGTATAGCTACGGCGTGCCCACTCCACAGTGCTGGTGACACAAGGGACCCTGGACATTATCACAATATATGTCTAACTATCCTGGTCTGCCATGCTATGGAGTGTATCATCATGGAACACATACACATACACATTGTGAACCTACAGACACTGGATCCTACACAATTTGGTGTTGTTGTGGGCATATCTTGCCTCTTGCAGATGTTTGATGTCTTTAAACAGTTAACAGGTCCATAGACATATACAGGGTTGTCCACACAGTCTACCTGGAGCTCGCACACCACTTCTACACAATACCCCACTTGGCCTTTACACATTAGATCACCGGATTCAATGTCTACACATATGGCACAAGATGGATTGCTAACTGGATCATGGATAGCACACACATGGTCAGTATTGCAGGTGCCATGTCTGACTATACACCAGTTACACATGGCATCCCACAGGGCTCAGTCCTGGGACCTCTCTTGTTCTGTATATATTTCTGATACATACTGGATAACACAGGAGGAATATGGATGACCATGTTTGCAGATGACTGCAAACTGTGTGCCATAATCGACTCCACAGCTGGCACAAGCATCCTCAGAAAGGGTCTCACAGAGATGGATGACTGGTGCCAGAGCCATGGCCTACAGCTACCTTCCTTTGGATGCATAGTCATCACCTTTGGTACTAACGTCGTGCACACACATTACCACATAGGTGATGATACATCACGTACAGTGTGTGTGATTTGTGATTTGGGGACATGAATACTTAGTACTCTCGCCTTTGACATTCACGTTGCCAATGTTGTTGGACACATCTTCTATTTAGCCAACCTTATCCCATACGGTTTTACATCTAGATCAGGTGGGGTCATTGTGACCCTATAGTCATCAGGCACATGCTTGGATACGATGCCCCATTTTAGATGTACCTTACTCAACACCTGCAGCAACTGGAATGTACACAGATTTACATAACCAAGTGGATCTTGGGACTCACACAGATGGTATGCACAGTTTGGCTATGGTGACCCCAGCTCTCCTCAGTTGCTTACTGCCTACTTGGATGCAGTCTGTGCCTTTTGTTTGAAGCCATGTCCATCACAGCATTGATGGAGAGGCTTCACATGAGGATATCAAAGTCCCTTACAGCTACATGCTCCAGGGACAGGTTTGTGAGCAATGATGTTAATAGGACATGCTGGAGGGGCATATTACCATCACAGAGGCTCCACTCAATCGGGAATGTGATCACAGTCCCACATATGCACAGACCCATGCTGACCACCTACATGTGACATCTTCACAGGTGGATGGGTGTTCATATGTTTAACCCTAGGATATGTTATGGGTCCTTGCTAGACAGAGGCAGAATGAAATGAACATATGTGAGATATCTTGTGTGACCTACTATTAACAGGCACAGTCTACTGTTCTAGCGTGGTTGCAGAATACAAACACACTGTGGCTAGGCTTCTACATACCCTAGGGCAAATAGCCTAGTGTCAACCTCTGAACCTATGATAATGTTCGGGATGCACATTGTTCAGTGATGGTACTGATTGCAGGTTTTTTTCTTCTTTGCTTTACCACTTCCTATGAACAACCTAGGTTTCTGCATAACATGTTTGATTGTGGCAGGATTTCACTATATTATATTGTGTCTGTTGTCATATCACTGTATGCACATAGTGGATTGGTGAATAGTGCGAGGTTCCTAGGTTGACACATGCAACTGAGGGATATGTGTGGCCCACTGCTGTACTCAAACTTGCCCTAGGTGTGTGAGCATGCCCAGTTCAGACTTTCAGTGTTTTGTTGCCTGACATTTGTCTCATAGTTTCAAGTGTGTGAGCATGCCCAGTGTGACCTTGCAGTATGTTGCTGCCTGAGGTCCACTATGTTTGTTGACGTGTGTGAACATTACCAATATTAACATTTCTACTATATATGTGTTGAATATCAGGTTCTATTATTACTGCAGGCCTCACCTTTGTGTCTTAACTCAACAGGGATTATGCTATGCCTGCAAGGTTTCCATGAGATACTTAGCATTGACTTATCAACATTTTTTTCATACAAGCTGACTATTGACATACTGTCATGATTTAGTGGTTCTGTACTCTGACTATAGTGCACTGTATCCTGGGTTCGAGGACTGTCACTGCTTCATATTTTCATACATGCCAGAACAGACTGCTTCAAGAAAAGTGAAGCAAATATGAACTTGTTAACGTGCTTTTGATGAACTATGCCTACATTTGACCAGACTTGCACAACACTTCTCAATGTTGCCCAACATTGCTGGACAGTGCACAATATTGCTGAACATTGCCTGTAGTTGTGCTACGTAGTATGTGCAATTTTGTTTACATACACTAAATAGTGGTGAGAGCTGTTTAGCAGTGTTTTATATTGCTTAACACATAGCAATCATGTCTCAGGCGGTGCTGCAGGGCTGCCTATGTCAGATGCACATTTTACACTCCCTATACATGTTTGTTAACAGGTAGTATCAAGTTAGGCATCACTTTTACTATATGTGCGAGTCGGAGAGAGGTATCATTTCCAGGGTTCCTACTGAGCCAGTGTATATGCTATGCATTGCCTCTTTGCCAAGGCCAAAGCATACTGGGCACGCCTCCTTCTGCCTACTTGTCAGGCTCAGGTTGTTCCTCTTCTGAGTCACGTTCTGCCTGTGATGGCCTTGGCAATGGTGGGGGGCTGTTGTGCCCGGCCCTATGCCGCTCCTGTTGCAGCTGTTTTTGCAGGATCATATTGTGTAGCATAGCACATACCATGACTATTTGGGTACATGTAGTTGGTGAGTACTGCAAGGCTCTACCAGATGTGTCCAGGCACCGGAACCATGACTTGAGCAGCCCAAACACACGCTCGATTACATTTCGTGTTTGTGCATGTGGCGTTCCTGTTCAGGTGTGTGTGCATTTCTGATGGGTGTCATCAGCCACGGCTCGAGTGCATATCCAGCATCCCCCACTAGGTGACCATGACGGATGTCCCCATTGGCAAATGTCTGGTACAGCTGTGTCAGATGCCAGATATGGGAGTCATGTTAGCTTCCAGGGCAGCCAGCACACACATTCATTATTATGCCCTGGGCATCACACACGACCTGGCAGTTTATGGAGGGGTAACCCTTGCGGTTATAGTAGACTCTACCCCGCTTACCGGCTGGTACTTTGATACGAATGTGCGTGCAGTCTATTGCACCCACTACCTCAGGGTATTCCGCTATTTGCTGGAAGAGACGCATATTGCTGGCCAATACCTCACAGGAATTGGGGAAATATACATGATCACCAACATGTGCTGCCATGGCATTCAGGAACTGGTGCAGTACCCTAGATGCTGATGCCTGTGAAATCCCCATCATATCACCAGTTGGTCTCTGGAAGGTACCTGTTGCTAATATTCTTAGGCCAACACATACCTTGGTTTCCACTGGGATGGGTTCCCCTCTGTTGGTTCTGTGTGTGAGATGTGTCCTGCACAGCTCACAATTTGCTGCATGAAGTCTCTGTCCACTCTATAGTGCTCCACTATCTCCAGCTCATGTAGCCCCTGGTAGGTTACCCTAGGCCTGTACACTCTTCTCTGTCTCCTCACTGTGGGTTGCTCAGCAGCATTTGCATTGTCACCACCCTCAGCATGTTGCATATGTCGCCTTATGACAGCAATGGCAGCCCCTAACATTTCTTTGTCTCAGTAAAGCTTTTTCAGTTTTCACTTCTATTAGCTTACTGCAGTGTTGCAGTGTGTCTGAGAAAAATATACTGGAATGGTTTTTGCTGAGTTTTAAGTGCTAGGCTGGGCTGGGCTAGTGTACTGCCTGTGTAATTGCCTGATTCTGGTTGTTTTCACCTGCTAGCTCTGCTAGTACTCCCTGGTTAACTTCCTACTATTTCTTGTGCTTCCTTTTCCCTTTCTGTTTCCACAGGGGGCAGCGGAGTACAAACAAGCACAAACACGAGCACACCAGCTCACGCGCACACATGCTTACACAGACTAAAACTTGCTTATTCTTGTTAAAATGTGTGCACACTGGTGCAAACGTGCTTACAAATGTTTACACAGCCTTACGTATGCTTACTCAAGTCTAAACGCACGCACACACGCTGACACACGCGCACACTGTCTTACTTGGGTTTACTAGTGTGCACACACATGCATGCATGCTCAGCAAGGAACTTTGGTGTTATCCACAGCATACACCTTTTATTTCATGACTTTACCTGGCCTACCTGTTGACACACCTCTTTCACTATTATGTAAATGTAAGCTGACACATGTCACTCTGCTCCAATGAGCTGCACTCCTTTCATACATACCCCCCTAATGATGTCACCTATCTTCTACTCTGTTACTCCCCTTATCCTACTCCTACACTCCACTGACTGTGCTCATTTGCTATGTAAACTTGCGATTCACTATCATAACTCTCATTTGCATAGGATTGCCTACTAATGCTTAGTTACATCTCTTAGACTGAGCTTTCCCCCTTAGCAACCTCTACTCAATGGCCATGTTGTCTTCAGCCTGCCATTCCCTTGGATTGTAAATTCATTTTAGCTATGAGATCCACATTTGTGGATCTTAATTATTAATTTTCTGCTTTTTAGGGCACGGCGCGTTTGCACACTGCTGCACTACTGTTAAACCCCGGAAATCAGGATTAAAAAAAAAAGTTATTTTATTTTTAATTTGCATCACTTCCCATTGCCAATGGCCATATTTTTGGCCATTGGCAAGCTTCCTCCTGTGAATGCATGCTTTTTTTTCAGCTGACACGGCTCCGTTTTGCTATTTGCAGAACCGTACTCAGTTATCAACTGAGTACATTTCTGCAAATACTACTACTCCTACTCGGACAGGTTCAGGTTTCCTGGATCGCAATTTTACCTCATTTGCATGGCTTTTGCCTGCAATTGAGGTAATTTGCATATCCCAGCCCTGTCCGTGTAGGACTAGTTTGGAGGGCTCAGTTGCATGCCCCTGCCGGCTGTTCCTGGATCACTTGGCGGACATGTTGGCTTGCTGGAGTCTTACTCTACTCTTAGACTCCGTGCAAGCCTTCATGAATCCGCCCCTATAGGTTAGCTGCCCTTGTGAGCCTAGCCAATTATCCCTTGTGAGACTCAAACCCTGTACCTTGTGTTTGTAAGGCAAACACCTTAACCATTAGGCCACCCTCCCAACAATAATAACACCTTCCAGGATTAGAACCTGCAACTATGTACTCTGTCCTCAGAGTAACCTTGCACAAAGCTACTTGGGATGTACTTTTGCATTTGCATTTGCAACAGTTTGTGCTCCAAAACACTGCTCAAAACTTTGGAATCGTTGATTCTCTATAATTTTTTATGCTCATATTTTTCACTTTTCCTTTAATTTTTAGACGTATTTTAGCAGTTACATTACACGGCATATTTATTTTGTCATTCAAGTAAAGGGAGATTTTAACTGCTCTTCTTTTAAGAAGTGCAATTGTTTACTGCATTTTAACATTAGCTGCTTTCTTTAGCTGAAAATTTGTGTTTTTTAACAATATGGTTACTGATAAACATTAAACTCCAGCTTGTATTATTTTTATTTGTCATCTAATTTGCATGCACAGAAAATTTAATGTTGGTATGTACTGTTGCCTGTGGTAAGTGGCATAATTATGCAGCTACGAAACTCAGATATGACTTTTCTGTTCACAAATATTTTGTATGTTTCTATTTGTGCCTACCAGCTATGTATAAAATATGACTAATACAGACATCTTTGTTTAATAATAGTTCACAACACAGCAGAAAACAATACCCATCACCATTCCTTGCATGAATGGCTTATGCTTCATGCACTGATAGTGCAAAAGCATAAAACCTTCAGTTACCATCAGTACATCAGCAAAGCTTATGTTTCATTTAAATAGAGAAAATAAATACATTAACACAATTGTTTTCCTATGGTTACATTCTTCAGATTTATGGAGTCTAAAGGTACAGACTGAAGAATACCTCCAACACAGAATTGCAATTACTTAGCCTAGTGTCAAATACTTTATAACAGCTTTATTTGTTTTAGAATGAAAAATAAAGACACAGTAAAATCCTTGAATCATACACTGCCTCTGATTCTATCAAAACTGCAGAAATCTGCCTGCAGTATATTCCAGTTTCTGGGTAATGACACCTGCTGAAAGATTTAAAAATGTTATGGTTTTGTATATTCCTAGTGATACAAATTGGTTCCATATTTTAGTAAACAGAGAACCATATTATTTATTACTTGTTCCATGTTCTAATAAAGCAAAAAGTATATTATTTATTTAAAGCTATATTAAGTGAGTTTTCTTTAATCTGTTTATGAAATACTTTCAGTTCTTAAATACTGCAAATATATAAAGGCAAAACTGCCTTATGAGATAAGTTATGGTTTCCAACAAAGTTTGCATACAAAAGGAAAAAAATCAAGTAAATAGATGAGTGGCTGCAATGTAACCTTTTACATGCAACCATCTAGATATGTGGTCAGATTCCAGAGTATTAGCACAACATTTTGTAGCCCGTCTGTCACAAACTCCTACTTGCAAATGCCACCTAATACATGCATGTGCATGAGGGCATGTTCGAACTAAAGCACCTCTAAATAGATCAAACCTATATAAAATGCTGCTGCCATAATGGTAGAATACAGCATTACAGCACTAGTCCACGTTCCTACTTGTCATTTAGTGCAGTTATGTAGGCTGGATATAATGAGAACTCAATACATTTATGGAGAATGAGGGACACTGAATATTCAAGGAGCAGTTTGAATGACACTGCCAAACATAAGGTGACTGAGTACATAGACCAGCAACAGTTCAATACACATGCAGAATACATAGTCCATTGCCCAAGGTGCACTGGAGTTCTGTGAACAGTGAAACAGGTCTGTTTTGTTGTTCGTAGTTACTGATCATTATCCTCAAAGCCTGGCTTTTATACTGTGGAACTTTACTCATATAGTGACAGATTCATATAAACCGATACCACTCACAGGCCAACTGTGACAGTAACACCTCTGTCAGCTCAACACACTTCAGTACTACAGGAATACTTCACATGGGCAACTACCCTGTGTCTGTGCACTTATTGAGTCCTGTACTGCCATCACCATAAGTTAATGAAGGAATTGTACAAGCCATGTATCTAGAATATATATCTGAATATTACTTGTAATCACTCAGGGGGAGTCACCTGAGGACTGAACATTTTATAGGATAACACTGTGCAATGCGATGTATGGCTATTCCATACAGGCAAGATACAGACTTATCACAATGCAAAGGTACATCTGTTCATACAAACTTGTCAGTGTTAAAGACTCAACAAGAGCACACTCACCTTTCATACCAGAAGAGTAAAGAGCTATGGTTCTATTCCTAAATCAACTTAATGGATCATCTGTCCAACAGTAACACCATAGTGAAACATAAAGGGTACACCACACTTCTGCAGTAATTACCTTCAGATGAGATGGTAAATTGATGTTCTATCTTCCTGAGTTGGTGATAGGTCTTGTAGGTGTAAAAGATGCCATGGTACGCATCAAAAAAGATCAGGGATATTTCCCTTATATCCTGTCTAAATTTCCCCTAGTCAGTGAAAATACCACTTTTAAGTCTCATCAGAAAACAGACCATAATTTAATCAAGGAAAAAAAAACTGTTATGAGTGGGATGATGTAAGCAAAGTCATCATATGATAGTCTATACAAATACCCAGAATAGTCAACATAGTAAGACTAGGTCGAGGACACCATGAATAGGGGTGTTCTAATTTGTAACCAGTATAAATTCTGAATTCTATTCATGGAGTGAACCGCAGAAATAGGTAATTGATGTAAGTCACTCATGTAGGACATTGCAAGTATTATGGGACCTGTGCTGCAGATGGTGACATATTCATAGGTGAATGCTGACATGAGCAAAAATTAAAATTACCTATAAATGCTCTGTCTGTAAGCATGCACTGCATCTAACCCCGCAGTTTTTTATGATGCAAGTATATATTTTAAGCAAATTACATAACAATACAATACTTTGAATATTTTATTTATTTATTTATTGACATTTGTTAACCGGGTTGGTCCAACTGGGATTTTGTCCCATTATTAGTGGAGACCCGAGAAGAAAAGCTCCAGATAGTACAATAAATCATTACAGTAGTAAACAAGCACAGCAAACAATAGAAACAAACACTAGCAACAGTTAAATGACAGCACGTTTTTTATTTATTTTTTTTTTCAGGAAAGTACTATGTAACTGTACTAGTGAGGGAGAGTGCAGAGAGTGAGTAGGATCAACTGAGAGTGATTCCAATGTGGGGGGAGGAGAGAACTATGTAGGGTCATAGCAGGGGCAGATCCTGGAATTGAGTAAATGTGTCTTAAGTTTCTTTTTAAATAGTGGGGTGTGAGAGATTGAGCGTATGTCCAGGGGAAGTTTGTTCCAGGCTTGGGCCACAGAGTGTTTGCAGAGTAGCTTACCTACTGACTTATTTGGCTGGTAAATATCAAGCAATTGTTGATTAGAGGTGCAGATGGATCGAGATGGGGTGTAGACAGAGACAAGGAGAGATATAGATGGACAGTAGGAGGGTTTAAAGAGCATAAAGTGCAGCATGTGAAACTGGTAGAGATGTAATAGTTGTGGGAGTTCTAGCCATTGTAGAGACTTTAAAGCAATACAGTGGTGTGTGTTGTTTGGGGAGTTAGTGATGAATCTGGCTATTTTGTGGTAGGATTGTTGGAGTTTGTTCAGGTTAGTTTTTTGGATATTTGTGAGAACTGGAGTGGCATAGAGGAGAGAGGGGAGGAGAAGTGTGTGTCCTAGGGTGAGTCTAGCCTCGGAACTGAGATATTTTTTGTTCCGGTATAAGAGACCTAGTTTCTGATGTGTTTTCTTTATGCATTGCTGTATGTGTTGATTGAATTTTAGTTCATCGTCGATGATGACCCCTAGGAGTTTGGTGTAGGTGTTAGGTTGGATAGCTGCATTATTTATTACAAGACTTAATGACAAAGGAAGATTTACAATGAGTAAGAGAATGGGGCAGAAAGAGTAAGAGTTTGTTTTTTGTGGGATTGAGGATCAGTAAGTTTTTTGAAAGCCATTGTTCAGTTGGAAAGTAGAGCTTTTTGGGTTAGGGAGTGTAGGTCAGAGATGTTGTTGGCTGTAGAAATAATTGTGGAGTCATCTGCATATTGTATGAGAGAAGACTGATAGCACAAGGTGAAAAGATCATTGGTGAAGATGTTGAATAAGAGGGGACCTAAGATGGACCTTGTGGAACACCAGTAGAGATAGGCAAGAAAGGAGAAGAGCAAGAGACCCATTGGACTGATTGTTTGCATCCAGACAGATAGTTAGCGAACCAGCTGAGGGCAGAGGTGGATAGGTGAAAGTTGGTAAGTTTAGATAGAAGTAATGGATGAGACACTGTATCAAAAGCTTTGGAGAGGTCAAGAAAGAGACAGGAAGTAAGTTTATTGTTGTCCAAAGATTCTGCACTGGTGTGAGTGAAGGAGAGTAGAGCAGTAGTTGTACTCTGATAGGGGCAAAAGCCATGTTGGGTAGGGGTGAGTAAGTTGTGATTGAGAAGGTGATTGAGAAGCTGAGTGTGGACACATTTTTCTAGTATCTTAGATAGTGGGGACAGAATGGCAATAGCTCAATAGTTGGAAGGATCAGTGGAGTTACCTCCTTTATGGAGAGGAATAGTGTAGAAAGATTTCCAAAGGGTAGGAACAGTAGATTCTTGCATAGATCTATTTATTAATATTGACACTGGGTAGGCAATAGAGTCAGCTGCGAGTTTGAGGAAGGTAGGAGGTAATTTGTCAGTATGGAGAGAAGGGTTTGAGTTTGAGCAGTAGAGATTTGATGTAGGAAATGGGAACAAGCTTAAAGGAAAAAGAAGTAGTGTTGGGGGTGGGTGTGGGGTCAGGTAAAGAGGAAGAGGTGGGTTGAGAGGGTATGAGATTTTGGATGGAGGAAATAAAATGTGAATTAAGTAGGGTAGCTATTTCATCAGGAGTTGTGTTTGGGTAGGGCTAGGGGTTAGAGGGACTACCTGGGCAAAGGATGCTGTTAAGTGTTGTCCAATATTTCCGAGGATTTGAATTATATTTCTGCTGTTCTGAGCTATAGAATGACTTTTTGTCTATTATTGCCTGCTTTTTAGCAAGGTTGTGTAGTTATTTGTATTTGTGAAGAAGAGGTGTTTGTTTAGATTTGACCCAGGCTTTCCAGACACTGTCTCTTTGTTTCATGATGGACTTAGTTTCTTTTGAAAGTCAGGGAGCATGATTGGATTTCACTCTAATCTTCCTGGAGGGAGCTAGACAGTCCAGAGTATTCAGGAAAATCCTGTTAAAAGTGTTAATAGAATCATTTAGAGGGAGTTGTCTGATCAGTCCATGTTTTGTATAATAGAGTTAAACTGTGAAGAATTAAATGTAGACAGTTTTCTACAGTCTTTGAAAAAGTGGGGTTTAAGAGTATGGGAGCCATATCTCAGAATGGAGATAGGGAGATGGTCACTAAGGGAATCTGGTAAGGTTGTGGGCTAGTGGTAGTGATGGGGGGGTGTTGGTAAGAATCCAGTCTATTATGGAGCTTGAGGTTGAGGTTTTGTGGGAGTGTGTGGGGGTAGAAATGAGTTGGTGGAAACCATGAAGGTGAATACTATGTAAGGGAGAGTCAGTAGAGAGTTTTGACCAGTCTATGTTGACACTGCCAAGGATGAGTGTTTCATAAGGTATGTTGAGAGTGAACCAGGATAAGATGTTTTCCAGAATGGGTACATTGTTGCCAGGAGGAAGATAGATGGAAGCAATAGCCAGTTTTTTGTGGGGATTCAGATGAAAGTTTAGAATGAGAAGTTCAGCAGGGTGGAAGCTGGGAATAGGTGTGGGGTAAGGTGAAAGGTTAAGGCTGTTAGAGTAGAGGATGGCTATGCCGCCACCTTTCTTTGAAGGTCTGTCAGAGCAGTAGATGTTGTAGCCAGGAGGGAGTATTTCACTATTAGAGATATGTGGCTTGAGCCATGTTTCAGATAGGGATAGGATGTGAGGGGTATTTCAAGCAATCCAAGAGTGCAGCTCAGTAGTTTTATTAGCTAGGCTTTGAATATTCAGTGAATAAAAGGTTAGGTGTTTACATGGAGATGAGTTATGGGACTAAGGTTGTATGTTTGGTAAATTGTTGGAAGAGAATTGTGAGGAGGAGGTAGATAAGGTAGATGGGGGGATGGGGAGAGGAGAGGTGTAGAGGTGCCTGGATTGGGGTGGATGTCCCTGGAGGAGAGTACGTTTTTAGTGAGAAGAGCAATTGATGTGAAAGATTGACAGTATTTGGGTGATTTGGATTTAGTCTTATTAGATGGTTTGAGAACTTGTAATATGTGTCTTTTATACAAAGTTGAGGTAGAAGTGTTAAATAGGTTTGGAGAGATGGTAAAGGAAGAAGAAGTAGGAAAGCTGTAGTATGAGTGAGACGTTGGAGAACAGAGGAATGGATTTGTGAGGTAGTAGTGATAGGAGGTGGAGATAGAGAGCAGAGTGAGTAGTGTTGCAGATATAAGTAGATGCAGCATGATGAGTAGTTTGGATTGTGTGTGGAGAGAGGAAGTTAGGAAATTATGTATAGTAGGGGAATATGCTATGCTCGATTGGAAGTTAAAGTGTGGGAGTGGTTATAAGCAGGAAGTGGATTTGTAGTGGATGGCTTGGCAGGAAGGGGAGGGATAGTTAAGTATAAAAGAAACTGTACTGGGGGTGGATGGGAATGGGGGTAGGGTAGGGGAGTGAAGTGAGCCCGAGCATAGCGAGGGCGAATGGAGCGGGGCTGCACCAAGGAAGGACCCAGTAAAAAAAAAACAGTCAGTGAAAGAGGAGAAAGGGAGAGAAAAGAGAGTGTAGGGTTCTCGCTATAAGCAGAGATAGTGGGCCTGAGATTAGGGTAGCAGGAGGTTAGAAGCAAAGCACAAGTATAGTATAGAAGCTTAAGGAAGAGCAAGGTAGTGCAAGGAATAAGGGGGTACTTAGGATATCTTGCTGTGGTAGAGAGGAAACAAGCAGATAAATGGAGGAATGTGTATATGGAAAGAGTAGTTTGGACTGTGGGGGTATGCTTAGTGGAAAGGAGTAGGGCTGAGGTAGGAAGACTGAGGGATAAGCAGGTTAGAGTAGGAGAATGGGGTAGTAGAGAGGGAGCGGTCAGCAGGTGAACTACAGCCAACACAGGGGTAGCCCAGAGATTACAGGCAGCATATATATGTTCCAGGTGAGCAGTACATACTTTAAGTCCACTAAGAGAGGACACATGCCACAGATGTTTGGCAGGAGGTGGTTTTCCAGAAAGTTTGGGCCAGAAGTAGATTCAGGGAAGCACAGGTAGCATTAAATAACCTGTAAAACAAAAAATAAAAATACATAAGACAAATAAGTTGCAAGGGGCTAACGGAATAGGAGCTAGGAGAGTGGCTAAGTAACTGGGTAATATGGGGGCTACTGAAGTGAGTGTAAGGTAGGATAGGGTGAGATATGAGTGGGGGTAGGGGGCAGTGGTGTGGGATTAGTGTAGTGGGGGCACTGAGGACACAAAAAGCAGTGGGACACTATTACAGTTTACAGAATTTGTTTAAACATTGCATGGGATGGTCCAAGTCAAATAAATCAGAATTCAATCACTTAAGCAACAGATATTGTGCCAATCTGTAACAGTTATGCACTTAGGGTATCAGGTAATCAATCACTTAAACAACAGATATTAAGCCTAGTAATGCACTAGAGATAGTCAATCACTTAAACAACACTTATAAAAAACATTTAAGGTAGCATACATATATTGTTTATATATATGAATGAGCATTTAGTTCAGTATGGGCAGGTAATGCATCAAACGAAGTATATATCTATGTTCAAGTTAAAGAAATGGTGGTCGCTAGACAATAGAAGGGAAGGACAAAGTCAGGGAAGCACTAGGAGAAAGGGACAGGGGAAGGCAGACAGCGCGTGGTGAGAGACGCACCCAAAAGGTCTACAGGGGAGACCAATAACTCCTAAAAGAAAGCACACAAAAAGGGCTGATATAAAACAAAGTAAAGGCCAAGTAACAAAACCCGACCCAAGATTCTAATTCTACTTAAATTACCAATGGCGACATTGATTTAACATTTAATGCAAGGTAAATACCTGGAATTTAGCCAGCAGAGGACGTTAGTTCTATTGACCCACAGATTTTGCTGACTAAATTAATTAGCGACAATGGCCAATGTTTGGAAGCAGGGCAGTCACATGAAGTAGATGAGAATAGGCCTGCTAGAACATTTTAGTATACAAAAGAATAGAAATTCTACAAGGGTCAGTGTAGAGCAGGCAGTAGTTTTAACAGTCCCTAGATTAGCGTATGTGTTGCAGAGACTGTAGCAGTTTCAATAGTTCCTGATTGCCGTTCATGTTTCACAGTTAAAAGTAGCAGTGTGAACATGCACAAAGGCTGACCAGTGGGAGTGGTAAAGAAAGTAGAGGGAAAGTAGAGAGAAACAATAAATAGGAGTCACTAGTCTATAGATTGAAGGGTCAGTGGGGGAGAAGCATTAGTGAGAAGGGCAGGGAATAGCAGACCAGTGCATGGTGAAAGACGCGCCAAAAGGCCCGTTACAAATCCCAAGTCACGTTAATGATTTACTTGCATAACATTAGCGACTGCGATTTAGCATTTAATATAAGGCAGGCACAATAAGATACAGCCAAAAAGACATTACATCATTGGATAGCACATTCAACTGACTGAATGCATTAGCGACAGCAGCCAACGCTCAGATACAGGGCAAGCATGGATGTAACACCCAATACAAGGCAGACACCACAAGACACAGCCAAAAAGGACATCATATCATCCAACTGACCAAAATCACATTTGTGACAGAGGCTAATGCCTAGATACTGGGCAGTCACGTATAATCAGCTGGGACAAAAGCCTGCTCAGTACATGCACATGAACAAAAAAGCAAAAAAAAACCTCATGAGTCAAAGTAGACACAATGCAGCAGTTGTAGTAGTTCCTGTTGAGCATGACCTTTTCTCAGAAAAAAAAACGTAGCAGTGAAAACACAAATAATGGCTTACCTGTGGCTGGCTTGGAGACACCTTAGGACCGCTCATTGGAGGGGGAGAGAGTAAAGGATGGCGCTAAGGAAACCCGCACCAAGGCTTAAAAGGGTGCAGTGGAGTATGGGAAACCTGCAACAGTAACCATACCTGGGGAGGGAAGGGATGAGTATGACAGGATGTGATAAACAATTGCAGGTTTAGAGTGTGTTTTATGGTTCTAGTGTATGATACACATTCTCTCTGATGAAGGACGTATAAATGGATTGATCAGCACCATAGATCAATTTTTAGTTAAGCTGACCTCTGCATTTTTGACACACTGTGGTCAATATATACAAATGTTCAATAGATGTGCAAGAGCAATGCTCCACAGGTTAGGTGTATATGCCCTTTCCTAGAGGATTATGTGATCTTGGAGTTATATATAATTAGCAGCAGGTGGGGTAAGGTGTTCTGAGAATTAACCTTGAAACATGTCAAGATATGTTCTGTCAACATAAGTGCCTCAATGTTAAGAACATCGATGTTTGAGTAGAATGACTCACCACAGATTTGACTGTCAGAAGATCAAGATCCCAACATCAACAAGGCAAATAATCGCAATGTCAACATTCAGAACAGTGAAAACATACTAGGAATAAATTACAGCACTTATTACAGCAATCCTAGTGCATAAAAATGAAAGAATCACATGTGTGGATAAACAAAATTAATAAACAGTGGCAGAAAGTGGTTGTGCAAGATCATGCTACAGTGGGGGTTAGGGGTTTGACATTCTTCTGCTGTAGTGTGATCTGGGAGTTGATATATTTAATTAAAAGAGGGTGTGGGGAGCAGGGTGGCTTACCCTACTGCATAACGATTTGTCGATATTCTGGGTTTCAATGTATCCATCTGTCAATGTTGTGAATTTGTGATTGTGAGATCGCAGTATAGTGAGGATTGGGGAATGTACCCTTTTCCCCACTGCAGTGCAGTCTCTGAGTTGAGGGCTGGGTGGTCCAGGGGGCTTGCCCCCCCCCACAAAAACATAGAAAAAAGGTAGATTTTTGTTGTTTTTTGAAGTTCACGTTTTTGGAAACTTGATCATATCATCTCGACAATATGAATTTTGAGTTTCTGAAAGCTCGACCTTCTGACACTCATATTCCTATATATATATATATATATGTATATGTATATATATATATATATATATATATATATATATATATATATATATATATATATATATTTACACACACACACACATATATATATCTATATATATATATATATATATATATATATATATTTTTATTAATATATATATTATTATATTATTCATTTATATATATATATATATATATATATTTTTTTTTTT
This sequence comes from Protopterus annectens, assembly GCF_019279795.1. Taxonomy (NCBI): domain Eukaryota; kingdom Metazoa; phylum Chordata; order Ceratodontiformes; family Protopteridae; genus Protopterus; species Protopterus annectens. Next base: position 1,272,359,465 of record NC_056733.1, on the reverse strand, counting down.
TTAATATATATTTATATATGTGGATCTGTGTCAGAAAGTTGGACAATATATATGGGAACTTTGTTCCTGTGTAGACTTCTGTTGGGTATCTATATGTATGGAACAGATTGGTAGTGGCAGACAGTGACACTGAAGCACTACTGAACATGGTGTAGGACATGTTGATGTTCCTACACTGTAAAGATATTGAATCTCTATGAGATTTATGGATGTTGCTACTGCTGCTGTCTACAATTGTTTATTGACATTCTTGCTATGCCTGAAATCTGAGGGCTGTTCCATTAATTTAAACTTACATTGCTGTGGAGATCATTGCTCTGATTCTATCTATGGATCAGGTGTATGAAGATTTGCATGCAATAAAGCCCTGCATGCACTTTTCATAGATTGTACGCACACCTCTTCCTGGAATTGCTTATGTTATCTAAACTCTTACAAAATTCAGGCATTTTGCTGCAAGCATAACTTGTTCTACAACCTAGTGTCTATCAACAATTACACAAACTACCAATGAACAGTAGTATCATAGGCTCATAGGTTCATAGTTGTTTGCTAGGCTAATGACCGCAAGGGCCTTTTTAAGCCAGGTCATGTATAGAAAATCTCTGACAAGTTCTGGCACCCTTGATAAATGTAAACAGTGGCTTGTGAGATGAAAAGTGTATAGACTCCCTGTGTCCATTATAGACATAAGTGCCAGACAAGGGATGAATTTCCTGTTCTTCATCTAATTGCCCAAGTTAGACTAAAACTGGGTTAGGGAGGAACTCTACATAACATGGATGGGGAGCCTGTTCCAGTGAAAAGGTAGTCTCTGAGATACATATCTGTATCTCCAGCAGGTCCTATTTATATCACAGGTGAGGTTTAAGTATTTAGAATAGGTAATTCTGGTGTTGTTTGTTTTGCAAGTATGCAGGAGACCCATCAGGGTGGGGTCTGACAATGCCTTGTATGCCAGGCATAGATCTTCCTTCAACAGCCTCTAGGAGATTGAATGCAAGGATAGGGTCTTGAGGCAGTCTGCATAGGACATTTTACTTACGTCCTGTATTCTTTTAATAAGGAACCACTGTGGACATTCCAGTTGTTGTATATGCCTAGTTAGGTACATGCCAAAAGGGGTATTGTACTCAATGATTGGTCTGATGAATTCTGAATACAGTAGAACAATGACTTCCTTGCAGAATGCCATAACTAGATGCCATAACTTTGCTTATAAGTTTCACAACATCAAACAATTTCATCACTACCATAGACATGTGATAGTCAAAGGCTAGATTACTGTTCATGTGTCCCCCCAAGTCTCTGACAATGGGGTAAGATTTTAGAGGTGTGTTGTCAATAAGACAGTTACCAGGGATGGATGACTTTTTAAAAAATACTATTATGCATTTCTTTGCATTTAGTTTTAGTCCATGGCTCTGACACCAGTTATTTGTCTGTGCAAGCCCTTCATGGAGAACATTTGCATTTGCAGGGGATTCTATCCATCCATCCATCCATACATCCATCATTCCATCCATCCACAATCCCTTTTTCCCATTTTTGCACAAGGGATCAGGGTGTCACTTCAACAGTGACAATTATCTAGAGCCAAGCTTTACGCTTTACACTGCCAGATGGCTGCTCTAATTTGCAGTCATCTGAAAATGTATTCACCAGAGGTCATTGATGCCAAAAAAGAATGATCACAGGATCAATCCCTGAAGGACTCCACTTGTGATTGGCTTCATTGAAGAGGTGAACTCCCCAATTCTAACTGTCTGGGTACTGTCTGTGCTCCAGCTGGCTATCAACCAGGTGACATAAGGGATTAAACCTAACCTCTGGAGTTTGTCAACAATACCTGAGTGCAATATTGTGTCAAACACCTTGGCCTGGGCAAGGTAGGCAGTGTGAACTACTTTGCCATCATCCATTGCTTTGGTGACCTTCTCAAAGAAGTACACCAGGTTGAGTATGCATGACCTGCCCTTAAAACCAAATTAGGTTGGGTCTAGTGTTTTGAGGTTTCTCATGTCATTATTGATCATTTCCATGATAATTCTTTCCAAGGCTTTGCATTTGAGATCAGTCAGACTTATGGGTGTGTATTTTCCAAAGATCTGTACGTGGCCCACCTTTGTGTAGAAGAATGATTTTTGCTAATCTCCATTTACAAGGCATGAAGCCTGTTTGGGGGCTACAGTTAAATAGCAATTCCAGACTGCATGATAGGTCATGTTTTATGCTATTTAGAGGGTATCCTGGGATATTATCTGGGCCAACTGATGCAATGATCTTGGCCTTAGAGAGAGCATTAAGGATCTGTTCCCTAGTGATAGCAGGGGGAGTTATAATTGATGGTATTATCTGAGGGAAGGTTGAAGGGGAGAGAGGGGTAAAGTTGGAGCTGAATTTGTCAGCCAGAAGGTTTGCTTTAACTTCTGGCTCAGTATAGGTGGCTTCATTAAAAATGAGCTCTGCACATAATTGTTATTGCCTTTGAGGTTGCAAAAATAACTAAAGAATGCCTTGTGGTTGTCCTTGGCCTAGGAGGCCAAACTTGCCTCATGTTGGGCTTTGTTGGACATTATTTGTCCTCTGAGTTACTTGATTAGTTTGATGAGAGTGCTTTCATCTTGCTGGGTGCTGCACCTCCTAATTTTTGCCATGATTTTTTTCTTTTGTTATACAACCTGTAGATGCTGTAATTCCACCAGGGTGGCTTGTTTTTTGAGTTAGTTCTGTACTTCTTCCTGGTGGGCACAGCTGCCTCTGTGCAGCTACTAACATGATTGTACAGGGTTTCTGTGAAATGTTATGTGTAGGTAGCAGTATTTTCTGGGGTTTGGTGTCTTGAAATTTTGCCAGGTTGTCTATTAATAGTGGAAAGTTAGCCTTAGAGTATTTTCTGAATATTTCAGGGTTAGCTGTGATTCCAGGTGTTATTTTTACTTAAAAGGAGGCCATTTTGTGGTCTGACCTTACACGAGAAGACATTACACTAGGGGGTGTGTGCAGCACTCTCCCATATTAGTAAGGAACAGATCCAGTATTTGCACTTCTGGTTTGTGCATTGACAATCCAGTCCAGGGAGTATGTATTTAGAAAATCCAGGAATCTCTGTGCCTGTACTTTTTGTTTCATATATGATTCACAATTAATGGTTGGGTAATTAAAGTTACCCATGAATATAGTAGGGTGGATGGTGAGTGTTTCCAGTAAGTTTACATACATGTCAGTTGACTAATTTATCTATCACTCAGAATGAAACTGTTTACAAATTTGCCCTTAAGGATCATGTTGTTAATGCATCATGACCACCATGATAAACAAAGCTTCTTTGTTTCTGCCACAAACTTTTTATGTTTCATCCTTAGGCTACACCAGCACTTGTGACTTGTAGCCATTTTATGTAAGAGGCATTTACCAATTCACAGACTTCTTCCACCTTGATGAGAAGGGAGCAGAGAGCAACCAGGTAGCAGCAGGAAACAAATCAAACTGTGTAAAGTAACAATTTCAATAAATAATGAATTAAACAGTTTGCCTACATCATGCAAGATGACACTCAGGCTGGCTGGCCTGTTTTCCCTGTGTCCTAGATCTCCGGCACTGTGTGGTGTACCCTCAGCACCTGAAAATAAATGTATTGTCTTTAAAATATCTTGCAAGACAGTCATAGCAAATCCATCCAGTTCCTGTTGTAAAATGTACACACAAATTAAAATGATGGGAGTATGAATTAATGAATGCCGTGGTAGCAGCACTGTAGATACTTTTGACTGATATTGCTGGCATGATGGAAAAAGCCTTAACTTCATCAGTCAAAGGTTTGCTGAATTTATTATAACAAAAGGGGCTACAATCAGCTAATCACTTATAAAAGAGCTTTTGTTCTGTACTTGAGTGACCCTGTTCAATCTTATAAATAAATTCCAGAGTCAGATCTATAGAATATCTCTGAAGTATAGTCATTTCAGTGTTCAACTGCAGTTTTCTGTGGACATGCACAAGATATCTTTCCTCCATCTTCAGTGTCCAATTTCAGAAAAAAAAAAACAAGTAAATGAATGGCTTCATTCAAACAAACATCAGTGACCTTCATAGGTATAAAGGATAGATGTGTCCTTAAAGACACATTGTCTTGTGGAATAATGTGTTCTGCTAGTTACACATTAAGGTGTATAGTTAAGAAATCCTTATGGTTGATCTTACTGAAGCTAAGAAACGGTTGATGCATTAAGTCTATTAAACCGCTGACATAAAAAGAAGCTGGAGTTATTACTTTTTTTGTCTTCCAATAAAAAAGTTCACATCCTAGACAGAGGCATAATGATGTCTTAAGAGGCATTGTATGAAGGACTAGCAACATGAAAAACTTGAGGTATAATGTATAGAGGTAGAAATGATAGATAAATATATCTTAATGGACAAGTAGGGCAAGCAGTATTATATAAATTATTTAAATACTGCATTATGTATGGACTGAAATGAAGAGTAGACCTACTGCTTTCTATTGACACCAATGAGAAAAATCTGATTCATTTAGATAGGTCTGATGTTCAGGTGATAGGTATTTTCACTTCTTTCAGAACAGAAAACATCTCTGCAAAATCACAGATGCAGCTATGAGGTAACAAACAGTGATTCTTGAAGTTCTTATGTAGGGCAACATGAGCTTCATATGGAAAAGTTTCCCTTTCTGTTGTTCCACAGAGGCAGGATCATTAGGTAAGACAACAAAATTCTGTATTTGACTATACTATGAAGATTTGCACATTTGTTTTCCTTCAGGAGCAATTTTTGTTATTAAAGTGGCTGTACGAAATGCATTCCAGAGGCTATGATTCTTACTGTTTGTAATGGCACTAGTTACCATTGCATAGATGGAAGTGAGCCTGTGACAAAAGAGGTTATATTTGTGGTTTAAATATAAAGCAAACATGTAAAGTATTTAATGATCTCACATGAGTAGTATGTCTATAAAGATAATTTTGTCCCGTTTACCCTCTAATGTGATTTACATTTTTCTGCTTAAAGTGCCTTCCTATTTTAGTGTGTGAATACCTTTAGAGTCAAATTTATTTCAATATCTTGCTCAAACATTATCATGGCTCATCTGAAAAAAAATAAAAATGGGTATGATCCTGTTCTTCGTGCACAGTCTCAGTATTGCACTGTTGCAGACAATCTGCACAGTCCCTCATTTTAGGCCTAGCTTCCATGCTATTAGTACTAAACGAACAGCCAAAGTTCTTGGGATTGATGTATTCTTCCTTTGAGATGGGGAACCACAGTGTTTGCACTCTGACTTACTGGTGATGAGTTCATCAAAAATAAACTAAGGGATGCCTGGTAAGTGTTTAATCCAGGAATTAAGGGAAAAAGGAAAGTCCTTAGTTATTGCCCATCTAGTACTGTCATCATTGAAAATCATGTAACAGGAATAGGCTCAAATGAAGAACAAAGATTATAGAATAGGATGTCTGATTCTACAGGTTTATGAAGTACCTCTGTACCCTTCTTCATGTATAATCTGCCACTGAGAATTAAGACAGCAACTTGTTCCTGTTCAGAAATGTCTGGTAAAATGTCCAACATTGTCACAGCCTGTTCTGAGATAGAAATGCAAAAGAAGATATGACATTCAGAAGCAGTCTAAATGGTCACACCTCTGCAAGTTGTTACAAAGCACAATGTCAGCACACAAGAGCAAGGTCTCTCAAATGTACTTGCACCCAACAGCACACTCCCTGACACTGGAAACCCCAATCAAATTTATAAAACGTAAAATATAATTTTTTTATTTTTAATCCACGATATAGCTGCCTGCATACCTCTCAACCTCTTAGAATAAGAAATCTGGACAAAGCCATTAAAAAACTGGTACAAATAGGGACATGTTTTAAATATTGCTCTTACAAATTAGAAAGTTGATAGAATAACAGGTTTTGCATTAGTATGCATGTTCTGTATGATATGAAGTCTAAAACCAAATGCCTGCCATTATTTTCTAACTTCAATCTTTAATAATTTGCCAGAAAGCCACAATTTTATGAAAAATGGACCAAAAATATAAGGCAAAAATTTGGACATTCTGCGAAAATCTGTACAGTTGAGAGGTATGGCTGCCTGTATTTGCGCGTGTATGTGCGGCTGTGCCCATTGCCTAACCACAGTTAGCAATTGTGACAGCGAATAGCATATAAGAACTAATTATTCAAATTCTGCTGAGTAACAGTAGTGTAATGGTAGAGCGTTAGCTCAAAGAGTAAGCATTCAAGGTTTGAGTCCCACCACTGCCCTTCTTTTTTTTATGTTCCAAATCAGTATATGAAATAATACCTGACATATATGATTAAAATATTATAAAAAGCAGTGAAATGGCCAATTTATTATTGAAGAAAATATATATTTTAAAGGCTCCAGATTTAAGCAGTGCTTTACCCAGCTAAATAGGGTTGCCCAAAGTTTAGCAGCGCTTTATCCAGTGCAATGTGTATGTGCGGACGTGCGCGCTGCGCCAACCAGGGCACTGTAGGGACACATATCCTACACAAGGGTATCATACAGACAGATGCCTGTCATCTGATACATGCTGTATAGCAGTAAGCCGATTATGGCATAGTCATCCACATGTACTATACTTACTATCCCATCAGTACCACATAGGTGGTAGCCTTCAACATGTATGTTGGGTACCAATGTGTACATACAGCCTCATGTTATGTCATGTGTCCCTTGGTATCCACATATCCATAGGTATTGTGGAGTTCTAAGGTGTGTCACATGAGACATTAGAGGCCTGGATGCATATCCACAAGGCAGTTGTACACCTATAAAGACTGTCTATTATTGTCAGTCGTTGTTGTGTATGAACATATCTGACATATACCCCAGGCATTTACCCTCACTCACACTACTGTTAAGTAACTGTCATGGGTGTGTGTGGCACAGATGACTCTGGCCACGGATCACGACAGTGGATGGCCCTGTCACATACATACATATGTGACCTACGATCTGAGAAACAGCGGCACAACCTGTCAATGGCAACAAATGTATTCATGTAGTATGCAGGCTTCACACCTATGTACTGATTAAGGGAACATGTACACATATATATTTGTCACGCAGATACCTGATGTGTGCAATGCACTTACTGTTGTAATCATAATATGTCATAGCATAGTAAAAGCAAAACCCACACCGCATTGTCCAAGAGTGACACACACAGAGTCAGCACTTACAAGATTCAAACCCCTGCTTAAGTACGTTATGACACCAGAGAAAAACACATTAGCGCAGCGTGCTATTTGCTTTACTGGGTGGCTTCCTTTCTCCGTCTGTATTTCTAGGGTGGTGACATCATCAGTCTTGCCAAAGAGGAATATACATCTTTAGTGTGTTTTCCCAGTCTTCAAAAAGGCCACTCCTTTCAAACAGAATTGTACACACCCACACAGTCAGCACTTACAGGATTCAAACCCCTATCTACATATGTTATATTACTTCAAAGACATGCATTAACACGGCATGCTATATGCTTGACTGGGCATTTTTCTACACCTGCTATACTTGTAGGATGCTGACATCACCAGACTTTCCAAAGAAGAATGTAGCTCCTTCATTGTGTCTACAAAAAGGCCTCTCCTCTCAAAGGATGTGACACACATACACAACACCCCCCCCTCATGATGTCACGTATATCCTACTCTGTTACTCCCCTTATCCTAGTCTTACACTCCACTGAATGTGCTCATTTGCTATGTAGACTTGGGATTCACTATCCTTACCCTCATTTGCATAGGATTGCCGACTAATGCTTGGTTACATCTCTTAGACTGGGTTCCCCCCTTAGCAACCCCTACTCGGTAGCCATGTTGTCTTCAGCCTGCCATTGCACATTACAAATTCACATAAAATCCACATTTGTGGATTTTTATTATTAGTTTTCTGGTTTTTAGAGCACAGCCCTTTAGTGCAACACTTAAACATCGGAAATCGGACAAAAAAAAATAAATTATTTTTTTTTTCATTTTGCATCAGGAAACATTGCCATTGGCCATATATCTGGCCATTGGCATGCTTCCTCTACTGGATGCAACCTTTATTTCGAGCTGTCACGGCTCCGTTTTGCTATTTGCAGAACGGTACTCAGTTGTCAACTGAGTACATTTCTGCAGATAACACTACTCTTACTCAGACAGGTTTGGGTTTCCTGAATCTAAAATCTACCACATTTGCATGCCTTTCAGCTGCAATTGAGGTAATTTGCATGTCCCAGCCCTGTCTGTGTAAGAGATGTGTTAGGAGCTCTCTTGCACACCCCTGCAGGCTGTTCCTGGATCGCTCGTCAGACATGATGGCTGCATGGAGTCTTACTCTACTCTTAGACTCCATGCAAGCCATCGTGAATCCAGCCCACAATTTATTGCTTAAAAAGTGAAGCTGACAGGATGTAAACTTCACTAGAATATCCAAGCAGTTGTCATCCACAGCTTCAAACTTCAGGCTGTTAAAACTCAATTTATTGAAAGCTTAAAAAGTTTAGCTGACAAAATGCAAACTTCACTGAAGTACTGAAATAATTAGCCTAGTAGTTAACATCCACAACTTCAGGCTTCAAGTGGTTAAAGCACAGTTAATATATGCTTGGTAAGCAAGGCTGACAAAAACATATACTTCACTGGAATGTAAAAAGCTGATGAAATTGTCCAAACGATATAGCTTCAAACTTCAGGCTGTTAAAACTCAATTTATTGAAAGCTTAAAAAGTGAAGCTGACAAAATGTAAACTTCACTGAAGTACTGAAATGATTAGCCTAGTAATTAAAATCCACAACTTCAGACTTAGAGCACAGTTAATAAATGCTTTGTAAGTAAAGCTGACAAAAACATATACTTCACTGGAGTGTAAAAAGCTGATGAAATTGTCCAATCGATAAGCGCTTTCGGCAGATGCCTTCTTCAGATCGTATGGAAGTGTGGTTAGCTCTTCCTATTTATAAAGGAAACACAATCAAGAGCTGGTAGCTAATTGTCTTTGGTGTTCTTAAAGGCACAGGACAAAAATAAATGTTCAAAGTGGAGATTTGTCTCCTATAATGTAGTTCAATGTTAAAAATGCTAGAATCATGTATTGATGTTTGGTAGGTTTCTTCTAGATTTTAGAACAGGTCTGAGAGGTACTATTGTATTGAGACCTGGGGGTCGATTGGCTCTAAAATTATTGATCCAAAAGATCTCTCTCAATTCTGTCCTGTTATGGACATCTCCTTCCCTGATGTTTTGGGTGACCACATTCACAGCTTTAAACAAGAAATTATGCGTAGGATGGACCAATACGTGTGCTGCTAAGGCATTATGTGGAACTTTCTGATCAATGTCTCTGACATGTCATAGAATGCGATCCTTTAGTCGTTGGTCAGTTTTATCAAGGTAAATAGCTTGGCACTTGTGACAGGTAGCCAAATAGATTATGTGGCTAGTAGTACAATCAGCATAAACATCGAAATGAAAGTTACGTCCAGATACTGGATGAAGAAAATTATTACTAGTATCTAAGTAAGGACAAGCTTTGCATCTGCAGCATTTAAAAGTACCTTTGTGGTCTGATAGTGGACCACCACGTTTAAAGCCATCTTTATGGCATAGTAATCTCTTGATATTCTTTTTATTCTTGTAAAGAAACCTGGGTCTCTCTCCAACGATGTTCTTTATTTTGTCATCCGCTGTCAGAATTGGCCAAAATTTCCTGATCACTTCACAGACCTGTCAATTGTCTGAACTGTAAGTAAGCATACATCTAAGTTGTTGAGGTGTTGTATCATTAGACTGTCTTCGTGATGCTTGTTCAGACCTCTCTGAGTAATAAGTTTGACCTCTTTGCTTTCTATAGGCTTGCACCTGTGAAGTTGGTGGAAAATTATTTTCCTGGTAAGCCCTATCCTTCAAATATCTACGTAGATTGGATTGCTCTTCCAAGAATTCCTCCTCATCAATACATAGTCTTGAGACTCTTAAGATTTGATTGTCAAAGATGTTATCAAAAATATGTCTTGGATGCATGCTCTGCCTGTGTAAGAAATGATTTTGCCAGGTCTCTTTCCTATGCACCCCAGTAGAGAGACCTTGAATTGGATGTAAACGTATCTTGACATCCAAGAAATCTATGACTGAGGATGAGTGTTTCATTTTGAACTCAAGGAAGTCAGTACTGTTGTTAATAAAGCTGACAAAAAGATCCAATTGGTCAATACCTCCTTTCCATAAACAAAAAACATCATCCACAAATCGCCCATAATAGACAAGTTCATTCTTCCAGATATTTCCATCACTGAAGATTGTTTTAAATTCCCACTCAGCCAAGACCAAGTTTGAATAACTGTTGGCACATGGAGTTCCCATGGCCACTCCCCAGGTTTGCAAATAAAAGGTATCTCCATACATAAAAATGTTATTCTCAAGGACTAATTCCAGCAGAGAACAAAGAGGTTCTGTTGTTAAGTTATGTCTAACCAGAAAATCATGTAAGGCCCTCAGGCCATACTCATGGGGGATCACAGTAAAGAGACTGGTTATGTCCATAGTTACAAGTAGAAGGTTATCAAAACCATCCAGAGACTTAACAGTGGAGAACAAGTCTTTCAAGAAGCTGCCTGTATCCTTTAGGACAGTGGTAGCATAAAGCAAAGCTTTCTTGAGTTCATTTTCAACATACATGGATATGGATTTAGTGATCCATCCTCTCCCAGATACAATGGGACATAAGGGAGGGTCCAAAAGGTCTTTATGTATCTTAGGTAATCCACCAATGCTGGGAAACATAGGATGAGGTGTTTCAAAAAATTCATCTAAATCTTGACTGATCCTTCTTTCCATCAATAGATCATAGGTGCTCCCTCTGATACGTTCAATTCTCTGATTTACTTCTTTCTTACTCAATTTGCGATAAGTCATGTTGTCATCCAACATCAGTGAAACTTTATTACGATACCAGTCTGCATCCATCACTACTATGCAGCCACCTTTATCTGCTGGTTTGATCACCAAGCTATCTGTCCTTCTCAGCTGTTGGAGAGCCTCTTTTTCTTTCCTATTTAAATTATAGAAACAATTCTTAACTTTATCTGTTGTGCCTCTCACCTTATTTATCTCATCCTCACACAATTTCATAAAAAGTTCTACTTGAGGAGGATTAACTGGAGTAAATAAACTCAATTTCTTATAGGTCTGCTGTTCTTTGGTAGAACCTTCTCCAAAAATACATTTCAGGGACACGTTCCTGCAAAACAACCGGACATTCGTCATGAATTCATTCACATCAGAAGAAACAGCTGGAATAAAACTCAGCCCCTTCTTTAACAGGCTGATAACATCAGGATCCAGTGTGGTCTTAGATAAGTTGACTACTAAGTCATTACCCCCAATATTTAGTCAACAAACTTCTTCCGTTTGCATTCTTGACTCTGCGTCCTCTGTGGCCTGTACGAATTCTCCCTCACAAAAACCGGCAACAGCCAGTTTACTGGTAGGCGCATCGTCGCTTCTTTAGGTCTAGTAGCACAATTAATGGTGGTGTTGGAAATACTACCATCATTGCTATCGTTAGCACCAGTACCTCCCAGATCCCTGATGACAATATCAGTGCTGACAGTAGGAACCTCCTCTCCTGTAGATAAAGTTGAAGAGGGAAGAGAAGTTGATGAGGTAGTGGTTGTTCGAGAAGGATGCAAACTGTTAACAGTCTCTTTTACAGCCAAACCTTGTATGGCTTTCCTTTGTTTGGTAGTTGAAAAATGGGGATGTCCTCAACTGGTATTGTCCTCTCTAGGCCATTCAAAGATATGACCGTTAGTAAAATCCCTATGGTCTCGATTCAGTTTACCCATTGTTTGTAGTTTAAGCTTATTATCATAAGTGTTTAAGTTCACTTGTAACTGTTCAATCTGGTTTAAATGCTGGTCCTGCAAATCACAACATTCCAGTTCTTCTTGTTTTTTAGAAATAAAAGAGGAGATTTGTTCTTCTTCAGGATTAAAAAAATCAATGAGCAGCCTCATATATTTTTGGCTAGTTTCCAAATTGATCCTTTGCCATTGGGCTAACAGCTCCGGATAAGTGTTTCCATAGGAGGGAAGGCATTTAACTCTCATTCCTCTTGGTACTATCTGATGAAATAGGCAAGCTTCCAAATGGAAGCGTTGCCATTGAAACCTTTTAAGGCGATAAGCAGCATTTTCTACTTCACGAAGTGTGTCAGAAAAACTAGCATCTACTGCAAGGTTTGTAGTATTAGGTGCTAAACAGTCACTACTAAAATTAATAGTTAAAAGTGGATTCGCAATGTCTCTAGAAAAACCAGGAAAATTACATGATTTCGCTTTCACTGCTGCTCCTGTTTGCCCTTCTGCCATGTGTAGAGTGGGAGAAACAAACAACAAAACAGGAAATAAATTCTCCTCACCACTATTAAAGACACCGATGGTAGGCAAATGAACAAAGGAAAAAAGACCTTGGGTGTCGTCCACAGCTTCAGGCTTCAGACTGTTAAGACACAATTTATTGCTTAAAAAGTGAAGCTGACAGGATGTAAACTTCACTAGAATATCCAAGCAGTTGTCATCCACAGCTTCAAACTTCAGGCTGTTAAAACTCAATTTATTGAAAGCTTAAAAAGTGAAGCTGACAAAATGCAAACTTCACTGAAGTACTGAAATGATTAGCCTGGTAATTAACATCCAGAACTTCAGGCTTAAAGCACAGTTAATAAATGCTTTGTAAGTAAATCTGACAAAAACATACACTTCACTGGAGTGTAAAAAGCTGATGAAATTGTCCAAATGATAAGTGCTTTCGGAAGATGCCTTCTTCAGATCGTATGTAAGTGTGGTTAGCTCTTCCTTTTTATAAAGGAAACACAATCAAGAGCTGGTAGCTAATTGTCTTTGGTGTTCTTAAAGGCACAGGACAAAAATAAATGTTCAAAGTGGAGATTTGTCTCCTATAATGTAGTTCAATGTTAAAAATGCTAGAATCATGTATTGATGTTTGGTAGGTTTCTTCTAGATTTTAGAACAGGTCTGAGAGGTACTATTGTATTGAGACCGGGGGTCGATTAGCTCTAAAATTATTGATCCAAAAGATCTCTCTCAATTCTGTCCTGTTATGGACATCTCCTTCCCTGATGTTTTGGGTGACCACTTTCACAGCTTTAAACAAGAAATTATGCGTAGGATGGACCAATACGTGTGCTGCTAAGGCATTATGTGGAACTTTCTGATCAATGTCTCTGACATGTCGTAGAATGCGATCCTTTAGTCGTTGGTCAGTTTTACCAAGCTAAAAAGCTTGGCACTTGCGACAGGTAGCCAAATAGATTATGTGGCTAGTAGTACAATCAGCATAAACATCGAAATGAAAGTTGTGTCCAGATACTGGATGAAGAAAAGTATTACTAGTATCTAAGTAAGGACAAGCTTTGCATCTGCAGCATTTAAAAGTACCTTTGCGGTCTGATAGTGGACCACCATGTTTAAAGCCATCTTTATGGCAAAGTAATTTCTTGATATTCTTTTTATTCTTGTAAAGAAACCTGGGTCTCTCTCCAATGATGTTCTTTATTTTGTCATCTGCTGTCAGAATCGGCCAACATTTCCTGATCACTTCACAGACCTGTCGATTGTCTGAACTGTAAGTAAGCATACATCTAAGTTGTTGAGGTGTTGTATCATTAGACTGTCTTCGTGATGCTTGTTCAGACCTCTCTGAGTAATAAGGTTGACTTCTTTGCTTTCTATAGGCTTGCACCTGTGAAGTTGGTGGAAAATTATTTTCCTGGTAAGCCCTATCCTTCAAATATCTACGTAGATTGGATTGCTCTTCCAAGAATTCCTCCTCATCAGTACATAGTCTTCAGACTCTTAAGATTTGATTGTCAAAGATGTTATCAAAAATATGTCTTGGATGCATGCTCTGCTTGTGTAAGAAATGATTTTGCCAGGTCTCTTTCCTATGCACCCCAGTAGAGAGACCTTGAATTGGATGTAAACGTATCTTGACATCCAATAAATCTATGACTGAGGATGAGTGTTTCATTTTGAACTCAAGGAAGTCAGTGTTGCTGTTAATAAAGCTGACAAAAAGATCCAATTGGTCAATACCTCCCTTTAATTAATGTTATACATAAGCGTCAAACATACAATAATTATTTTCCAAACAAGACATCAATAATTCCCTAATATAATTAACCATTGGCTGTTTTCTTAAAACATAATTTATAGCTTCAGCACCATGGGTATGGTTTGCAATTGTATATAAATTACCTTTATCAAAGACAATCCAACAGATATTCTTTTATTTGATATGTTTTATCTTATCCAAATATTTGCCATAATGTTTAATATATGATGATAATGTCTTCACATAACCATGCACGAATTAATGTAAAAAATACCTATACTTTTCCAAAAATAATTATAAGCAGAAACTATAGGGCATCCACCATGATTATGCAAACATTATGAATTTTTGGAAAACAAAAAAAAAAAATAGGTAGTGAGGGATCATTCAGTAAAAACATTTTTGGAAATCACCACTATTAAAATATCTCACTCAAAATGCATTTTTGTAATAAATCCTCAAAATCTGAAATTGCCATTTCATGAATGTCATTTGTAATCTCATGCACATCTTCATTTTCAAAATATTTATAACACATTTTAAAATACCCTTATCAAAAGATTAAAAACAAGCTGGTCATTTTGATTTATATTCTAACATACTTCTTTCTTATGCTAAATAAAACCCAAAAATAAATACATAATTTCCAACATAGCTGAGCATTGTTTAATTAATTCATTTAAACAAGGGAAAATAAAATTATGTTAGTTACACACACAAGACACATCCAATTTGCAATAAGCATTAGGACTGCTTAGATAGACATGAATAAACAATTTCATTATCATAAAAACTATTGTTAGCATAAACACAAATCATCTTTACAATCATTCAACAAAATTAAATCTGATGGTAAATTATTACTTGTAGTTTGTGTATTATCTGCAAAATACATAACAAGTACTATTTTCAGTTAATGTAAACAACTCAGTTTTAAATTTATGTAATTGAGGAATTAAAATTACTACAAACTTAAGTCCATGCTTTGACATATCCAGTTCAATCTCTGAAAATTCAATTCCAGATAAATTAATGACTGAAAAGTATTCAATAGTTGCATAATTCATACTTGTCAGTTACATTCTCAAAATTCAAAAAGGACAAAAGACGAACAAAATTACAAATACAAAGATAGTTTCAGTCTCCTGATATTGTTGTCCCTAATCTCCCATCATCTGTTCCTTTTCATTTTATATCCATTTTTCAAACATCCTCAACCAGGATGAATGTCATCTTTCATTAGTTGCAATATATTCCTCTTTTCTTGTGGCTGTGACAATGGTGAGAATTCAGAATCATATTCAGAATATGTGGAAAAAACTCTGCTGTCAACTCTGGTATCTTCTTCCTCATCTTTCTTCTGCTGGGAAACCTTTGTTCAGTACTATGACTTTTCCTATTAGAAGAAAAATGTTTTCACAAAAAATGACTTATCAGTATTATAGCCCAGCACTTTGCACTGTACTAGTACTCTGTACTCCAGTATTTTCTCTTTTTTCTTTTCTTTCAGAGTTTTTGGACATCAAATTGTGTCCTTTAAACAGCAGGAGCTCTGTCACAAGTCACACCACTGTGAACTGGCATTGTGCAAAAATTCTGATTGTGAACATCAGCCACTAGAGATTATTGCTATTTTTCCAAATAAGCAACTTGGGTGGTACATGTGGTCTGGGACTTCTTAGTTGGATAGCAGTTAACAGCAAAGAGCACCACTACATGTATATGCAAATAATCCTAGGAGAGAGTATTCATGCTAACTAAGGAAAAGTAAAGGCATTTTGGAAAACATGCCCACTTACAGCAAAAGCATAAAGTAATTAAGATAAACATTAAGTTTATCCAAGGGGTAACAAACTTGCCTTATGCAGGGCTCCTTAAAGTCCTTTCCCTCTACTCAGTCTCCTATAGATAGCTGAGGGGTGATCTATGCCTGGCTTACAAGGCATCCGCAAACCCCACACTTACAAATCTCCTATATATTTGTAAGTCAAAAAGTACCAGAAATACAAGGTCTAAAGACATGAATTTTGTCTGTGATGTAGAACATGCTGGAGAGACAGATATGTGTCCCAGAGGGGGCTATGTTAATTCACCAAATGATATTTCCAGAGAAAACCTCTTCATCGAACCATCACAAATCACTTCCATGATTCACGGAATTTTCCCAGGGCAATAAAACAATTGCCCCACAGCACAACGGAACACATAATACACTAAACCAAACCCACCCAAGTCGGGGGCTTCACCCCCTCACAACCCCTGAAACAGAATCAGTGTCTGTAGGATAACCTACATCATGTAGGTCATGACTTCTGACCAATTCACCATCCAGCTGTCAAGATAGCCCCACTCCAAAATCACTTACATTGTCACCTAGCGTATCTTCAGGAGATGTGTATGTCACATTTGACCTTGAACTACTGTGATTCAAGAGTGACATTTCTATTACTTACAATAAGCACACATATGTTAATGTGTAACTCAAAAGGAAATAATATAAAGTAAAAAAAATGGTGGGGTACTTAGGACATTCTGTAACCGTACGCATTTCATTCCTGTAATGGTAATGTTCAAAACCTCATGCAACTGTGGAAAGAAATCTGTATCTCATAATATAAGATTGATTAACATAATTAATGCTGTATGCATTGACATTGTTACAGCTGGCAGTTACCTAGAACTTAAACTTGGTAATACACAGGTTTTCAGTAAAACACTAATAAGAAAATTACAGAAAAAAATTAGTATCCTGCCATGTTAACAAACACTGCTGCACTTTACTCTCAGCAGTGGACAAATGATTTTTTTTTTCTCTGAGGCACAAATTATTCTATATGACAAAATAAAATAATCTGTTGTACAGTATGTCCTTTTTCCAAATTGCGAAAACATTGCATAATATATGACAATAATTGATATGTTTTTATTTAATTGCAAAGTATGAACTTTTGTTAAATACTGAATTAACACTTTTTATTAATAGTACCAGTTCTAGATATTCAGTATGTGCATAGGTATACCACCTAAATAGAATTTTGTTGTGCAAAACAGTTAAAATTGTGATTATTCATTATATGATGCCTCACAACATTCCTAAACTGTAGTCAGTGAGCACTCAGGCATGACTTTTACAGCAAGTAATATGATTTTGTCTTCTAAAAACAAAAATTAATATTTTAAAATGAGAAGGAACATCAGATGAACACTGAAAGTAGACTGCACCATACAGCATAGCAAAGGGATACCACTGCATGCTTGAATTATATGTTTTTCAAAATAAAGGAAACACTAACCTGAATGTCATGGTCCATTGTTCTGGACTAGCTAAAACCTCTTTATTTGCACAGCCATCTGCTGTGCACATGTCTGCCACGAAGGGTCCCTTACCTTTGCTACCCGCCAGTCACCATGGGTCATAGTAAGATTGAAACTGGGAGTGCAGTGACAGCATGGGTCACTTCACCACCAGATCAGTGCATGATCATGTTGTGCAAAATGTAACATGCAGTAAACATCCTGCATGCAGTAGCTGGGTCACACTGAAGGACACACCCAGACTCCTCCAGCCCCTAAAGAGTTAATTGTAGAACTCAAAAGTTGTTGTAACTGTTCCTAAGGACAGATAGGGCTCCATGCCAGTTTGAAGAAACAGACATGATAACTATATATGCAATGATATATAGTAGAGAACATTTCTATCGTGTTCTAACTGACTGAAAAAGTTTGTTTACTTATTAAATCTCCTGCATACATAAGGACCTCTATACTCACCTTTTGGCAGTGGTGAATAAATGTCTGCAAAGGCATTTTGGAGGCCTGACCTGGTAACAAGCATCATTTTTTCCATCTGTTTTTTTTTTTTTTTTAATTTAAACTGAACTCTTCAAACATAATAATATGTTTACCATAACAGTACGTGGCATCTGAGTTAATCAAACCTCTCTCATTCATATCAGCCATCTGTACTCCTACTTTGTTGACCCTAACCAAATCAGCCCCCGCTACTACAGTGTAGAGACTGCATAAGAGTAATCACTGTCCAGCAACTGACACCCAAGGCTGAAGTCCATCCTTGAAAGGACTGAGAGTTGCAGTAGATATGTATGTGTAATGCAGTAACATTACATAAGCTAGGAATTACAGTTTGTAGAATATGACTTTAGGGACAGCTGAGTGTCCGTCTACACTCACCTGAAGTAGGTAGTTGTATGGTGCATACTCTGTACTAGAGGATATGGCTCCATAGAATCCCCAACAACACCTATACCACTGGTATATATTACAGCCCATAATAATGGGCAATAGGATTAACAGGTTTTTCTGTAGCCCAAAATAAGTCAGTACATAGCTTGTTACTTCCTCCCACTGAAACAGGGCAAACTAGTTACATTGCTTTTTTAATCTTCAGACTATTCCCCCCTTCTTCTTTTCCTTTACTACAGTATCTTGCAGCTAATACACTAAGTACTTAACCACACATGCAAATCTATGCTTAATCTTCCTGGGCTTATGTACTGCTCCCTGTAATTCTCCTTCTCAGCCTCTATTTTACAATGTCCATGTCCTATAGTTGCTAACTATCTCTGAAAATCTTCTTACCTTATGCTATAGCCAGAGCTTAGCACTCTTGCATTGTTGATCCAGTGGCTGGGCTCCACTCCTCTCACCCTCACTACACACTGGTTCACTCTGCACCCATTCTCGCATACTCTACATTTAAAACTATCCTAAATCCAACCCTAGACTTCTCAACCTATCTCTACATCAAAACAGTCAGAAGATAACCCAGTAGCAGTTTCCCTAAAATTAGCATCTCATTAATTTAAAGTGCTGCATCCAAGCATGTCCTTTCAGAAGTTATACATTGTAACTATAAATACTCTTGAGCGATAACATTTATAGTGAAAACTAATATTTTCAGCAAAATCTAACTTACATGTCATGCAAAATGAGTCTGTCTCAAACCTACTAGTGTGCCTCCTCAGCATATTATCAATTACCATACCTCCCTAATAAATATAATTAATACTCCTACAAATAAGCTCTTACAACACCAACAGCTGCCAAGTTTATCAATCAGCACAGCAGCCAAACTGTACCAGCAAACCTTCTTAGACTTTGTCAGTTATAGGTAACTTAAAGCTAACTATGTTGCCAGATAAAATCCAGTAAATCTAAATGAGAAATGCATTTGGCTACATACCTTCCTCCATAAAATTTTCACCCAAAAAAATCAAGGGACACTGCAACCCTGAGTGTGTCCTTTTCTCCTTTAGATAAGCTGCCTAGTCACTATAAACCTGTTGTCATTTTGCCATCTATTCCCTATTGCAATATTATTAGTTTACCTTTTTTAATGTAACATAGGTAATTTATTCTTCAAGGGCAGCAGGCAGTGAATTTGTAGATGAAACACTGAAATATAAAGTTGTTTGCTAACAGGAACCACTTCATTTGTTGTAGATATTTTTAATCTAGAATTATTCAGATGACTTTTACTTCTGCATAGACTGTGCATATTGATTGATATTGGTGGATTGTAATGACAGATGTTTGAGTGGCCTTTTATGGTTAAAAATGTTTTGAAATGGGCAGTTTTTTTAAAAAAACTTTATTGAATTATCACTTCTGACAAAAGCAAATTTACATTTATATAAAAGTAATCAAACTGTATTAACAAGTTCACATTTACAAACATTATACTTGATATATATTGCTATATATCATATAACCTAAGCGACATTACATAAATTAATCATTTCCTGCCCTTTTTCAAACAAGAAACATCTTTATTAAACCATCAATTACAACCTAGGTGCAAACATTTTACATCACAAACAATACTGACACACTCCCAGTTGCAAATATTATACATCACTTATAATCTACCCAATCATTTTCAGTCAAACATCACATAGCTCATTTAAGTCCCACCTTCGTTTAAACCTCATTCCTCCCCTGTATGAATTGCTCCCACAATTCCCACTTTTTCTATGTAGCTTGCTTCTACCCTTTTCTAAAGATCTCAATTCCAGTTGTTTTATTCGTGTTACTTTATTCACTACTTCTAGTATAGTTGGTTTACATTTTGGCATTATTGAGTCATATGTTTTGTTTCATTGCTTACCAGAAAAATGCCCAAAACTACAAATTTAAAGCACACTCTAGCAACTGGTGCTGTATTATACAAGGAATATAATTTAATACAATCAGGAAGATGAATCAAAGAACACATGTATGTTTGCATGGTCCTAAAAATGTATGCAAGTGGCCTATGGTTTGAAGACAGCCAAAAGGTAAACTTTATTCTAAAGACATGCTTCTGGAGCATTTCTCCCCGGGCCTCCGCTGAAAACAGGATCTGTGGAACCTAGTCGGACTTTCCCGGTCAACAAATGTTAAATAAATAAATAAATAAATAAATAAATAAATAAATAAAAAAATGTATCCACCTCTGGTCATATATATTTTCTTTGAATGTGGGTTTCAATGACATTTCAATAAATGTGACTTCCAAGGGCAAAGAAATTTGCTTTAATGCTAAGTCTGTTTTCATTGTGACTGTATTTTTTTTAGCAAATGTCTATCAGTGCTTGTGCTATAAAATGTGAAATAAAAGCTTTAAATGAAATCCAAATAACTGTAATCATTGTATAAGTAAGAGGAAACTAGTATGCAAAGTGAGAGGCTTGAACAGTGTTTATGGTAACCGGGAAGAAATAGCCAGGTAATGGAGCAGTGGAGTGGTTGTTGGGGGGGGGGGGTTGTGTGTGTGTGTGTGTGTGTGTGTGTGTGTGTGTGTGTGTGTGTGTGTGTGTGTGTGTGTGTGTGTGTGTATGGGAAGGAAGGAAGGCCTGATCCATAACCCTGACTATGCCCCATTTGACCATGATCTGGCTCTAAAGTAAATAATTTGTTTCTTCCTCTTGTGTGCATCTGTCTGTCCATGCATGAAAAAGTGATAGAGGATTGGAGGAAACACAGAAGGAACTACAGACAAGACCAGAGAGAACCATGGTTATTTTTAAAATTATTGGCAGCCTTCTAGTTCTACAGTAATACAATGCAGTTGAACGTTTTGCATTGGAAAAGTTTTTTTTTTAAACCATTGAACTGGAATAATCACAGCAAGTGAATCAGCCAGGGTAATGAGGACTACTGGACTAAAGGGAAGAATTTTTTAATATGAATATAACCTGATTTTCTTTCTTATTTTTGAAGGGGGGATGATGGCTAGGCTAGGGTGTGTGTATGTATGTGTGTGTGTGTGTGTGTGTGTGTGTGTGTGTGTGTGTGTGTGTGTGTGTGTGTGTTAGCATTTGCATTTATTTAAATATTTTAATGACTGGCTAGTGTTTGTGTGTGTGTGGGGGTGCAAGCATTTGTTTAAATATTTTGAAATTGGATTTCTGTGTTTATTTTTTTAATTGTACTCTTCCCTCCTCTTTTTGTTTTGGTGGATTGGGGGGTAGCCAACTGGGTAGTGGATTAAAGTAACTTGCCCTTTCAATTGTTCAAGCTTAAATTCTGCCATTAAGTCTAAGTGAATACTTGTGTTAAAAAATGGAATATTAGAAATAAACTAGAAAACTTCCATGCCCTGATATCTCACAGCTACAGAAACGTGGCTAAAGCAAGATAAAAGTAAGATAAAACACAAGGAAATATTACCTCCAGGATGCAATATTCTAAGACTAGATAGAACCAAAAAAGTTAGGTAGTTTCTATTCTTTACCATGATTCCCTGAACTTAACTCTTCACTCCTCACTCCAACAAATAAGCAGAATAATTCTTCTCATTGACTTCCTCAAATATTAACAGGAAACTCTCATAATTACTGTTCTAAATATTGACTGGTAAACCATAAGCAACAATACCACTAATGATCAGATAATCATATATGGACTTACACAGATTATTATATCCCTAACTAGGTACAAGTATTCTGAGAGGAAATCTTCCTTAGATTGGATCCCCACTAACAACTCAAACAGAAGTATATCCTCTGGTGCTCTACCTGACACCATAAGTGACCATCTCCTTATTTCTGCTACAAGGGATCACCACAATGTCTATAAACTCAACCACTATAACCATGCTCACAATACATCCTCCTTCCAAAAAGATGCCTTCATCTCAAACTTAAAATTA
Source organism: Protopterus annectens (assembly GCF_019279795.1). Taxonomy (NCBI): domain Eukaryota; kingdom Metazoa; phylum Chordata; order Ceratodontiformes; family Protopteridae; genus Protopterus; species Protopterus annectens. The sequence goes on along the minus strand of NC_056733.1, from coordinate 1,272,337,141 downwards.
ATAAAGTGGATTTCTAGACAAGTGAAGGAACTTATGAACCACAGAGAAAGCGTAGGAAACACAGACAAAAATTAAGACAGTGTCTAACATACAAAAATTATGAGTATCTCAAAAGCAGCACCAAAAAAAGAATTAAATTTAACAATAAATCATCATCAGTCTCCAAATGTTAAATCAAAACAACCCAAAACCCTTCTGGCCTTTTTTCAACCAACTACTAAATCCTGCCAAGTCACTCAACTTAGCCCCTCTGCTATCCTTCTGTCTACTCAATCCAATGATTGGCACTCCAATTCAATGCTTTTTTTGTTAACTCAGTAACTTCTCTGCTATATTACTTAACCTCCACTACACCACAACCTTCACCTAAACCAACACTTTACCATAAAACTTTTCCTGGAATCCATTTTTACCTCAACTGTAAACAAACTACTTCTAACTAATGCTGCTCCAGATAACCTTACACAAGATTATGCTAAAATAGCTGCAGATGTTCTGGTTTACTCTTTATTTGTATTAGCAGACCCATTAGAGAAAGCTACATCCTCAATTTATAGAAAAACTCTTATATCTTACTCTTGATACAAAGGTGTCCCTTCTACAGATCTTACCATCTATAGACCAATGGTGATTTTATCTCCACTGTCAAAAGTCCTTGAGTAATGTATCTGCACACAAGTTCTCTCTTCCATTTATAATAATAATCTGCTATTCCCAACATAAAATGTCATTTGCTTTAACCATAGCTTTACTACAGTCCTTCTTAACCTCATAACCACTTTAAATCAAACAACCCCATCTCTGTGGTCTTTCTTGACATAGCAAAGGCTTTTGACACCATTTCACATAAACTGCTACAAACAGGTATCCACCATTGATCTAGATATGCCCATATACACTTAGTTTGATAGCTATCTGTCCTGCAGACAGCAGACTGAAAAATGGCAAAACAGCGTCTTCCATTTTACTTCCCATAACAGTTGAAGTTCTGCAGGGCTCTGTTCTAGGCCTTCTTTTATTCAACGTATTTCTAAATGACCTTCACTCAGCAAGAAATATACAAACATCATTCAATATGCGGATGATTACTGTGATCTGAGCTGCTAAAAAATAAAAACAGATCAACAAATAACCCAGGATTCCCATACCTCAAGTGAAATATGGCTAGCTGAGTTCCAACTTCTTTTATGTTCCTAAAAATCCAGGTTCATATTGTTTACCCCAGAAAAAAACACTCTGCCCAGAAGTCCCTGTTCACTGTAGCCTCCACAAACAACATAACATTTGAATTATAAATCCACACTAAGCTATTAGGTGTAATAACTGATGACAGCTTGAAATACGGCTACCATGTAAAAGATGTGATAAAAAATCATCAAAACCTTAACCTAACAGAAAATGCTGGAAATTGCATTGCTTCAACCTTCCTCCTTTCATCTCTCATCTATGAAGCCCCCATACTCATTAATCTTTAGGCAATGCTACAACAAAGCAGCCATATTTCCTGCTAATGTGACATACAGATCTTCGCTGTTATTTTTGGGGGCTTGTACTGTACACACTGACGTTTCTTAATTAAGACATACACATCTTGCCATTGTGTAACATTAAAGTGGCTATACTGGCTAGAAACACATCACTCCCTGACTGTGTATCAACTACCTACCACACATAACCTTACTCACAAACCTGAAAAACGTATTAGCCTAACTTGCAGCCTTCAGTACTACTTATGAAACATAACAACATCAAGCTATGCTGATGGGTTCCTCTCTCTCTCTCCCTTCTCTTCTAGCCCTTCTGCATCTCTAAAATGTTGAACTCCATCCCCTTTGCCGTTAAAGAAATACTGCAGGTAAAATTATTCAAGTCTCAGTTAAAGCAGCACCTAATGATCAGATGTGATCCTGCTCTCAACTCCTGGTCAAACAAAAATTCAGACAAAAATTCAGATCCAACCACATAGTGTTTTCTAAGCTATACTATCCCTCACATTATGAAAAACAAAATGAAATGCACAAACTGCTATAAATCAAACACAATACTGACTTATGGAATAAAGAAAGAGTCATATCTAATATGTTCATACTAAGCCAAGTGCCCTTGCGAGCCATTTTAAGCCTAGCCAATTATCCCCTGTGAGACTCAAACTCTGCACCTTGGGTTTGTAAGGCAAACACCTTAACCATTAGGTCACCCTCCCAACATTTTTCATTTACTGCATTAGTAAATGTCATCAGAAGGTAATGCAGTAAATGGAAAGCACTTAACATTAGATACGACTCTTTCTTTATTCCA